>NC_053396.1:214120202-214420202 GCF_905171765.1 Bufo bufo | reverse complement strand
TTGAAAGCTAGATTGAGCTTTAGGCCGCAATTCTAAGAGTCATGTCTGGAGGAAACCAGGCATTCCTCATCACCTGCTCAATATAAATCCTACAGTGAAGCATGGTGGTGGCAGCATCATGCTTTGGGGGACAGGGAGACTGGTCAGGGTTGAAGTTAAGGTGAATGAAGCAAAGTACAGACATATTCTTAATGCGAACCTGATTCAGAGCTCTGGAGCTCAGTCTGGGCTGAAGATTCACCTTCAAATAAGAAATGACCCTAAGCACACAGCCAAGACAACACAGGAACGGCTTAGGGACAACTCGGAGAATGTCCTTGAGTGGCCCAGTCAGAGCTCTGAGACCAATGAAACCTCTCTGGAGAGACCTGAACATGACTGTCCACCAATGGTCCCCTCCCAATCCCAATCACCTTAAATCCAGGTGTGCAAACCTTGTGGTATCATCCCCAAGAAGACTGGAGGTTATAATCACTGTCAAAGGGGCTTTAACTACAGTAAGTCCTGAGTAAAGGGTCTTGCCAATGTAATGATTGTAGTTTCTCGTTTTCTATAAATTAGCAAATATTTCTAACATTGTGTTCTCTAACATTCTGTTGTGTTTGTAGGTGGACATCCACATTAAGGTAGAAAAATAAGCAAATTATAGATTTGAGATCTCTTTACACCCCATACATTTGAACAATGCTCCCGGCTGACAGATCTGCGCTGACAAGCATAGCACAATTGCTAATATTTTCCATGCAATTACTTTCGGACTACCTCTCAGGTGTGTCTCTCTTCAGCATGACTGAACCCAGAAAACACACAGAATGTAAAGAAAATCAAATGAAAACTTCTGAAACTGCCTCATACTGGTTTCCAATACAAACTATTTCATCAGGAGACAAAACTAACATTTCTTGTTTAAAGGTTCTCCTATCTTAATTCTGTGTCCATGCCGTTATATAGCAGTCTGCTGGTTTCTACAGAAAGCGGGTAGATAACCATTTGAAATGTAAGGAAAGTTCACAAAACACTGGTTGCATTGTTTTTATTTAGTCTATTTATCTGTCTCATATCTATCTAGAGATGAGCGAAACACTTGACTCATTTCGGTCCAGTTTGCTGAATTTTTGAAAAAGTTCAGTAAAGATCAGAATCAGTTCTAGCTGAACAGAAGTTGGTCCAATTGCCCTGAAAGTTGGCATATAACCCCTTCTAGCTTCCTAGGACTTCCTTCGTTTATTTTTTATAATTTTTTTTCCTCCATTCCCCTCCCAAGCTCTGGAACGCAAAGACAGCAATAGTAAATTATGTCTGGGTGACATACATAGCTGAGGGTAAACGCATCTTTGACTGCATTAACATACAGCTTGTTTAAAAACACCCCACGTCGGCACTTGTTATGCTTGATATTCCAAAGGTTCCAAAAATTATCCCTTATCGGGGACAGATGATTTTAGTGGGGAATAAAAAATAAAAAAAAAGTGGAGACCAAGCGTCCAAAAATGATGCCTTCACAGGGTCGGAATGCCTGCTCATACGACATGCACCAGGTGAATGACCCTAAAAAAATGCTCTTCTTTAATTGGGAGCAGCAGCAGTGCAGTGTGGATGTGAAAAGGGTACGGTACGGATATAGAGGCATGTGGCCGCAAAAGTAGCGGCAGCAGAAGCAGCATAGCATGGAATATACAAGGATGTCTATGGCTATTAGTAGTAATAGTAGAAGTGATAGTGGTAGTAGTGGCAGATGCTTTGCGTTAATGGTGGTGGCAATAGGGGATAAGCAGCGAGGAGCAGCAGCAGCTGAGGCAGCAGCCATATGGTACATGTTGGTAGAAAGGCAGCAGCATGATGGAGGCAGCAGCAGCCTTACAGATGATGATTGACAGGCCGCAGCAGTTGCATGATGGAGGTGGCAGCAGCAGCCATAATGAATGCGATGGTAGGCAGGTCGCAGCACTGGCATGACAGTGGAGGTGGCATGATAGAGGCAACAGCCGTACAGAATGTGATGGTAGGAAGATCGCAGCAGTGGCATTATGTCAGTGGTGGCATGATGGAGGCGGAAGCAGCAGCCATATACACTCACCTAAAGAATTATTAGGAACACCATACTAATACGGTGTTGGACCCCCTTTTGCCTTCAGAACTGCCTTAATTCTACGTGGCATTGATTCCACAAGGGGCTGATAGCATTCTTTAGAAATGTTGGCCCATATTGATAGGATAGCATCTTGCAGTTGATGGAGATTTGAGGGATGCACATCCAGGGCACGAAGCTCCCGTTCCACCACATCCCAAAGATGCTCTATTGGGTTGAGATCTGGTGACTGTGGGGCCAGTTTAGTACAGTGAACTCATTGTCATGTTCAAGAAACCAATGTGAAATGATTGGAGCTTTGTGACATGGTGCATTATCGTGCTGGAAGTAGCCATCAGGATGGAGACATGTTCTCATTCTGTTTACGACAAATTCGGACTCTACCATTTGAATGTCTCAACAGAAATCGAGACTCATCAGACCAGGCACCATTTTTCCAGCCTTCAACAGTCCAATTTTGGTGAGCTCGTGCAAACTGTAGCCTCTTTTTCCTATTTGTAGTGGAGATGAGTGGTACCCGGTGGGATCTTCTGCTGTTGTAACCCATCCGCCTCAAGGTTGTGCGTGTTGTGGCTTCACAAATGCTTTGCTGCATACCTCGGTTGTAACGAGTGGTTATTTCAGTCAACGTTGCTCTTCTATCAGCTTGAATCAGTCGGCCCATTCTCCTCTGACCTCTAGCATCCACAAGGCCTTTTTGCCCACAGGACTGCCGCATACTGGATGTTTTTCCCTTTTCACACCATTCTTTGTAAACCCTAGAAATGGTTGTGCGTGAAAAATCCCAGTAACTGAGCAGATTGTGAAATACTCAGACCAGCCCGTCTGGCACCAACAACCATGCCACGCTCAAAATTGCTTAAATCACCTTTTTTTCCCATTCTGACATTCAGTTTGGAGTTCAGGAGATTGTCTTGACCAGGACCACCCCCCTAAATGCATTGAAGCAACTGCCATGTGATTGGTTGACTAGATAATTGCATTAATGAGAAATAGAACAGGTGTTCCTAATAATTCTTTAGGTGAGTGTAGAACGCGATGGTAGGCAAGTCGCCGCAGTGGCATAATGGCAGCAAGCAAGCAGGCAGACAGCAACAGTGGCACAATGGGGCACCGCCAACAAGGCTAGATCTACTGTATTCATCTGAAACAGCTAGTGGACCGTGAAAATCCTTCTGGATCCAGGCTTGGTTCATTTTTACAAAAGTGATGTTTTGTACACTGGTGGAGGACAACTTAGACAATTTGATTGTCACCATGCACCTCGCAGCGTTGAAAACCCTCTCCGAGATGAGAGTTTGGGTAAGGCTGGGCAAGAAAGAGAGCATGCTGTGCCAGTTTGGGCCACTGTTATGGTCTGCTGCCCAGAAATCCATGGGGTCAGGGAACTGGATATGCGACACAGACTGGCTATAGTTTAGGTAGGCCTGAAACTGGGTGTTGAGGAGGAGCTGTAGGCTTGCTAACAGGCCTCAGCCTGGCGCGGCACATGGAAAAACTGCTCTATCATGCTGAGGAGACTGAAATGCTGGCTAGGAATCTTTCAGTGAGGCTGAGCACACACCATTAGCTCCCTAAAGGCAGCAAACTCAACTAAATGGTATGGCAGCAACTGCAACATCAGCAGCTTGGCCAAGTAGGAATTAGGCTTGCGCACAATCGGATTGCTGGGCGCATAGAGTTTCTGGCCATGCATTCCCTTATCAATGGCTGACGAGCGGAGGAGGAGAGGGAGAGACGGAATGATGAGAAACGGAGTGGGAGAAATGGGATGATGATGATGTGAAAGACACCACACTGCACATGGCTGCGGCCTGGCTAGCACAAGGGGGACCAGGATGGGAAGGCTCATGGGATAGGATGATGCTGCTTCATGTGGTTCAATAGAGCGATGGTGCCTACGTTTGCGTTTGCCTGCCCACGTCTTATTTTGCTCTTGCAAAGCTCGCAAAAGGCAATGCTTTTGTCTTCTGGCAGGGTGGAGAAAAATGCCAGACAAGAGATACTCGTACATAAGAGGTTGACGCAGCCGAGCTTGACTTAACCTTGGCATGTTTTGGACCTAACCCCACCACAGAATCAGTGGCATCACCAGATCCCAAAGCAGATATGGTACTGGCAGTTTTTTGGGAGGTATGTGGCCTCTGCTCTTTATTGCTGCTGCTATCAACCTCCTCCTCTGATATTGCCTCCTCCTCAGCACCCGAAAATAGCCCCCAGGTCCTGTCCAGCACACAATCATCATCGGAGTCCTCACTCTCCCTTTAGTTTCTATTAGACTGTGGGATATCATGGTGGGTTCCTTGGCTTCCCTCCCCTGTTCTGCCCCGGATGCCACTGTTGCTTCCCCCTAAAGCCAATACTGCAACTACGGGTGCCACTACCACCAAATTTTTTTGTGGATTTGCCGAAACGAAACTGAAAATATTTGACTTCGTCTGTTGTCCAAAAAATAGCAAAGTTCGGACCGAACCCGGTTCAGTCTGAACTGGTTCGCTCATCCTTATATCTAAATCATATCTATCTATGTATCGTAACACGGTGTGTGGAAAAGTGTGGGAAGGGGGGATTAATTCACTCAGAGTCCTCAGCTGAGTGTGATAAAAGAATCCAAAAATGTATATTTGTTTCAGTAAGTTATAGTTCGCTGGAGCCATGATGTTAAGATTTTGTTGCGGGCTGGATTTTTTTGGACTGCTAGGTAGGTTTGGCAGAGGGACCTACCAGTCTACACTCTTACTCCAGGACAGCTATTCCCTTAGCCTGAGGAGATCCCAGTTGTTGCTACTGGGATCTTTACTGGTGAATAAATAGAGTCCTCACAGACTCAGTCAGGGTCATAGTCTGCTGACTTTGTGCAAAGCCTAATCCTCTTGACAGGCTGAAAGCATAGGTGTGAGAGACATTCTCTGTATGAGGCAGGTGTTTATTTCTTGATGGATCACAAAAATGGAAAATAAAATGGTAATGTGAATATAGTCTCAACTGTTTACTTACCTACCCCATACACACTGACATAGTGCCACCAATTACTTTAAATTACACCCCACACCTGAGCACAGCATGCTTTCCAGCTCTTTCCCTATTGCACTTCCTTAAGAGTCGGCACTCGTCACTTCCTGTGATTTATGGGTTTAGTACATGTGACCGTGCTGCCCAATCCTAGCCCTCTTGCCCCTATATAAGTGGTCCAGACCCCTTCCAAGGTGCCTGAGTGTCAAAGATTGCTGTTGTCTGTGTTGGTGTTCCTGTACACCTGACCTGTGTTTATGAACTCCTCTACCTGTTTGATCTTTACCTGCTCTGTCTTGACTCTCCTGTTGTTGACCCGAATTGGCTGACCTGTACCTATGCTGCCTGGCCTGACCAATTGCTTGTTTGACTTCGGTTCTGCCTGATCCCTTGGTCTTGCACTATCGCTCCTGGTTTCAACTCAACCTGCTGACTACAACTGCACCTCTGGTACCCCCAGACCAGCTGCCTCATGTGCCAATCCACCTCAAGAAGAAGCGACCTGGCGTTCACCTCGGGAAAGTCTATCCCCACCATCAGGGGTACTGTGAAGAACGAGGGCTTCACTTAGACAACGCCCTTAGAGGAGGTTGGTCACGTGGCACAGTGGGTTCACACCTGCTGGTTCATGACAGTGCATAAATAGTATATGGCATGAAATTCATAATATAGCCCTTCAGTATAGTGATACCAGTGATAAAAAGTGTTGTGTCGACTAAATACATATCAGGTGTCCATGAGGTGAATATAACAATACACATATCAATTTATGTATGATAAGGCATATTTACATAAATAATATACAAAATGTACAAATTATACTCAAAAAGTAGAGAAAGGCTCATCGTATTTGACTGCACACGAAAAGCGGCATAACTCGGCAGCATCTGAGCATCGGAAAGCAGGCGTCGGATGGAAATTTGATGTAAGCGCCCTGCACCATGTTCTATAATAAAGATGTCTCCTCAGTACCTAGCATGTGAACAGCGCATGTGCTAATATCCAACCTAGACTAACCTAGAGAAATGAATGAGGCCACTAGGTGTCACCCAACTCATCAGTTTCATACCGGTATAGAGATTTAGGGAAGTTGTAAAATGAACATCACTGAATAACTTTTACATAATGACTGGAAGCATGCTGGTGACCCTATGAATTATATGCAGCACCAAAAATACCCCAAAATGACCAATACGTAGGCCATTAAATAAATATGAATTCTCCCAAAAAAACTAAAAGTAATAGAGAACCAAAACTCCATGAAAAGAACCCTGAATAATACAGACTGTAGACAAGACCACCTAAGAATATAAACCATAGACCCCCTTTAAAAGATCCCTAAATAAGTATAGATTCCAGAGCTGGATCCTAAATATATACAGACTCCAGATCCCCTAAAAAAATTACAGACCACCTATAAATACAAAACCCAGACTAATAAGAGCTGTGACTGTAATTGATTCCTTCTGTAATGGCTGATAAGACGAGCTCAGTCTTCTGGTCACCAGCTGAGAAATTACATCATCTGACGTGCTACGTTCACCTCTGTCCTGTGGTCACCTGCTGACAACTTACATCATCCAGCAAGTTACAATGTATCAAAAATACCAGTGTTGTAAACCCAATAAGTCATTCCCTTAAAGAGAATCTGTCAGCGTGATCAACCCTATTAAACCAAGCATTCTGCATGGTAGAGTTGGTCATGCTGATTAAAGTAATATCTTGTTTATGTCTGTACGATGCACCGTTCCAGAGAAAACTGTAAGGCTGCAGGGGTGTTCACAAACTGGTGCTCCAAAGGCTCTGCCCAGCCCCTCAGTACTCCAACCAGGTAATTAGCATATTAATAAAATTGCAGGTTTTTCTGTAACTATGCTTCTTACAGATAAAAACATGTGTAACACCCTAAGAGTTGTGTTACCACTCCTGCACCCTGCTACTGTCTTTAATGGGCTAACACAACGTCATCTTATGTATTTTGGTCCAGGTCCTCCACAATGTGCATTCCTAATATTGTTATGTAATTGTTCATATGTAATGTGCCTGGTTCACCAACAGGTGGCAGTGCAAATGGCAGAGCTATAGTTAGAGAGAATGGAACTTGCCATTCCATTCTAACCCCCCTCTGGAAAGAAGTTGGCTAGCCTTACTTCCTGAAGGAAGGGTGGGGAACAGTTAGAGATAGTCTAGTTTACCCCCCAGCAAGGGGAAGGGAGTGCAGAGGCATGTCTTTGCTGAATGTGCCCATGCCAGCCAAAGCACCCTAAGCGCTTCTGGCCATGGAGGCAGACATTTTAAGACTCAGAAGCCAAGAGCATAGTCTTCTAGCAGAACCAAAGTCCGACTAAGGAGAGAGGTGCAGCATAAAGAAGAAATCAAGGTCATTAAGCTAGTCTTTCAGTACAGCAGAGAGAAAGAGATAAAGCAGAGTTGAGTTTGCCTGCCAGTTTTTGCTAAAGCCTGCTGGAACCAACACAAAGCCTGAAAACTGTTTGAAGAAACGTTTATTCAAGTAAAGCTGCCATTGAACTTCATCTCAAGGTCTGGACTCAAGTTATTCTTTCAAATCCCTCAATTATTCCCCCTTTTTATTGCTTCGGAGCCAAAGCCTGGGGTCCCGCAGTATCCAGGTAGGAGCACCGTGACACACATAAAGAGACAGATATGCCGCACTACACCACTCGGCATTCCTACTAAACCTGGGTTGCGATGGGAGGGCCCTGGGGGGAGGCTCCCGTTGCACATGGTATCATTTTAATCAGCATGACCAACTCTAACATGCAGTGTGCCTAGTTTAATAGGGTTGATGATGCTGAAAGATTCTCTTTAAGGGAATGACTTATTGGATTTACGACACTGGCATTTTTGATACATTGCAACTTGCTGGATGATGTAAGTTGTCAGCAGGTGACCACAGGACAGAGGTGAACGTAGCACGTCAGATGATGTAATTTCTCAGCTGGTGACTAGAAGACTGAGCTCGTCTTATCAGCCATTACAGAAGGAATCAATAAGAGTCACGGTTTATAGGTTTCCAAAATGAAACTCCAGTCAGGACTGACAGGGCGGCCCTGGGGGGACAGGTGGAACTGACAGTCTGCATTTCTTTACTGTACCACTAATCAGTCGCCACGTAGTCTTAATTGATTAATTGCATTTAAATGAATACAGCTCCGATAATCTGTCAGCTCATGAGGAACGGCTGGTAAATCCGGAGAATTTTGTTTATCTAAGCACCAATCTAGTCCTCAGAACTGTACACACGGGTCGTTGTATCCGGCAGGGAGATGTTACTTCTTATTTTAGTTTTATTCCATACTCTATCCAGAGATGCCCTCACACCAGGTGGCTCTATAGTCAGGGAGGCAGTTCAAGGGGTTCACCCTTAGGGTGGGTTCACATCTGCGTTCTAGATTCCGTTATGTCTTTCCGTTATAATAACGGAATCCATAAGACGGAAGTCAAAACGGAAGCCTTTAAGGTCTAGTTCACACTAACGTTTTTTTTTGTGAGTGTACGGGCCGTTTTTTTGTGTGCCGTATACGGTCCGTATACGGAACCATTCATTTCAATGGTTCCGCAAAAAAAACGGAATGTACTCTGTATGCATTCCGTTTCCGTATTTCCGTTTTTCCGTTCCGTTGAAAGATAGAACATTTCCTATTATTGCCCGCAAATCACGTTCCGTGGCTCCATTTAAGTCAATGGGTCCGCAAAAAAACGGAACACATACGGAAATGCATCCGTATGTCTTCCGTATCCGTTCCATTTTTTGCGGAACCATCTATTGAAAATGTTATGCCCAGCCCAATTTTTTCTATGTAATTACTGCATACTGTATATGCCATACGGAAAAACGGAACGGAAAAACGGAACAGAAACGGAAGCACAACGGAAACAAAAAATGGAACAACGGATCTGTGAAAAACGGACAGCAAAAAACTATAAAAGCCATACGTTCGTGTGAACTAGCCTTAAGGCCTCATGCACACGGCCGTATTTTTTCGCGGTCTGCAAAACGGCGTTCCGTTGGTCCGTGATCCGTGACCGTTTTTTCGTCCGTGGGTCTTCCTTGATTTTTGGAGGATCCCCGGACATGAAAAAAAAGTCGTTTTGGTGTCCGCCTGGCTGTGCGGAGCCAAACGGATCGGTCCTGAATTACAATGCAAGTCAATTGGGACGGATCCGTTTGACGTTGACACAATATGGTGCAATTTCAAACGGATCCGTCCCCCATTGACTTTCAATGTAAAGTCAGGAGTTAATATACCATAGGATCTGAGTTTTCTCCAATCCGATGGTATATTTTAACTTGAAGCGTCCCCATCACCATGGGAACGCCTCTATGTTAGAATATACCATTGGATTTGAGTTACATCGTGAAACTCAGATCCGACAATATATTCTAACACAGAGGCGTTCCCATAGTGATGGGGACGCTTCTAGTTAGCATATACTACGAACTGTGTACATGACTGCCCCCTGCTGCCTGGCAGCCCCTGATCTCTTACAAGGTTCTGTGATCTGCACAATTAACCCTTCAGGTGCCGCGCCTGAAGGGGTTAATTGTGCGTATCATAGCCCCCTGTAAGAGAGCAGGGGCTGCCAGGCAGCAGGGGGCAGACCCCCCTCCCTCCACAGTTTGAATATCATTGGTGGCCAGTGTGCGCCCCCCCCCGGCCCCCCCTCTATTGTAATATCATTGGTGGCCAGTGTGCGGCCTCCGTCGGCCCCCCTCCCTCCCTTTATTGTAATATCATTGGTGGCCAGTGTGCGGCCTCCGTCGGCCCAACTCCCTCCCTTTATTGTAATATCATTGGTGGCCAGTTTGCGGCCTCCGTCTCCCCCCCCTCTATTGTAATATCATTGGTGACCAGTGTGCGGCCTCCCCTCTCCCCCCCCCGCCCGATATTACAATATTAGAAGCATCATACTTACCTGCTGTGCTGTCTGTGACCAGCCGGGAGCTCCTCCTACTGGTAAGTGACAGGTCTGTGCAGCGCATGGCTTAATGATCTGTCACTTACCAGTAGGAGGAGCTCCCGGCCGGTCACAGACAGCGCAGCAGGTAAGTATTATGCTTCTAATATTGTAATATTGCTAAGTAACCATGGCAACCAGGCCTGCAGTAGCGTCCTGGTTGCCATGGTTACCGATCGGAGCCCCAGCGATTAAACTGGGACTCCAATCGGAACTCTCCGCTGCCACCAATGATGGGAAGGGGGGGAGAGGGGAGTCCGCACACTGGCCACCAATGATATTAATACAATAGAGGGGGGGCCGGGGGGGGCGCACACTGGCCACCAATGATATTACAATAGAGGGAGGGGGGGGGGCCGCACGCTGGCCACCAATGATATTACAATAAAGGGAGGGGGCGGGGGGGCCGCACACTGGCCACCAATGATATTCAAACTGGGGAGGGAGGGGGGTCTGCCCCCTGCTGCCTGGCAACCTCTTATAGGGGGCTATGATATGCACAATTAACCCCTCAGGTGCAGCACCTAAGGGGTTAATTGTGCGGATCACAGCCCCCTGTAAGAGATCGGGTGCTGCCAGGCAGCAGGGGGCAGTCTTGTACACAGTTCGTAGTATATTCTAACTAGAAGCGTCCCCATAACTATGGGAACGCCTCTGTGTTAGAATATACTGTCGGATATGAGTTTTCACGAAATGAAAACTCATCTCTGAAAAGGCTTTTATGCAGACGGATCTTCGGATCCGTCTGTATGAAAGTAACATACGGCCACGGATCACGGACGCGGATGCCAATCTTGTGTGCATCCGTATTCTTTCACGGACCCATTGACTTGAATGGGTCCATGAACCGTTGTCCGTCAAAAAAATAGGACAGGTCATATTTTTTTGATGGACAGGAAATGGATGCGGATGCGGCTCACGGATGGATCACGGATGCGGCTGCAAAATGGTGCATTTCCAGATTTTTCCACGGACCCATTGAAAGTCAATGGGTTCGCGAAAAAATACGGAAAACGGCACAACGGCCACGGATGCACACAACGGTCGTGTGCATGAGGCCTAAGAGGCATTCCGTTTTGATCCTCCATAATTCAAGTCTATGGGCAGCAGGTGTCCAGTCCTGCATAACGGAAACAGGACGGATCCGTTCTGCTGCCCATAGACTTGTATTATGCCTTTAAAAGGCATTCCGTTGTGCTTTCTGTCATAATAGAAGTCTATGGGAAACATAACGGATCCGTCCCGTTTCCGTTATGCAGAACGGAGAAAAAAGTCCTGTCGACAGGACTTTGTTTTCCATCTTACATAACGGGACCCAGACAGATCCGTTATGATTCCCCATAGACTTCTATTAAGACGGATCAAAACGGAATGCCTCTTAAAGGCTTCCGTTTTTGACTTCCATCTTAAGGATTCCGTTATTTTCCGTTATAATGGAAAGCCATACCGGAATCCAGAACACAGATGTGAACCCACCCTTACCTGCTGTCTGCCACCACCTCCCATGGGTCACTACACAGAACCCAAAGTCACACTTGATATAAAACAATGGGCCTTACATCATAAGTAATAAGGAGCAGTAATGTTACAAAGAACTTCCCAAAGCATAGAGACTGATGTGATTACAAAAGGGAATCCTTCTCTATTTTAAAGGGTTCACCCGGCATAGGGAACCCATTTGCAAATATTCTTTAAGATTATTTTAAGGTTAATATTGGGGGACCCTCACTCAACGCATCAAAATTTACGTGTAGCTCAAATGGAATGTTGCTTCAAAAACCGAACCTATTCATGTTTTACATGACCAAAGAGGCTATTACAGGGACGGATACAACGGACTTGATAAAACATCAGCTTTAGGCCTCATGCACACGACCGTGGTGTGTTTTGCGGTTCGCAAATTGCGGATCCGCAAAACACGGATGGCGTCCGTGTGCATTCTGCAATTTGCGGAACGGCACGGACAGCCTTTAATATAACTGCCTATTCTTGTCCGCAAAGCGCGGACAAGAATAGGACAGGTTGTATTTTTTTCTTAGCGGACCAAGGAACAGAGCTACGGCCCCATTGAAGTGAATGGGTCCGCATCCGAGCCGCCAAAACTGCGGCTCGGATGCAGACCAAAACAACGCCCGTGTGCATGATGCCTTAGTGTTGAGCGCGAATATTCAAAAAGTGAATTTATATCTCGAATATCGCAATTTCGAGAATTCGCGAATATTTAGAATATAGTGCAATATAGTAGTTTTTTCGAATATTCGTCATTTTTTCCATCTGAACACACGATTCCTCCCTGCCTATTAGTGCTTAAGTTGCTTGACAAGCAACTTAAGCAGGGAGGAATCATAACTTTCATAATAAAAAAATGACGAATATTCGAAAAAATTAATATATAGCACTATATTCTATAGTGCTATATATTCGTCTTTGACCCATGCCTGGTATTGAGCGCGTATTATTCGCATATTACGCGATCATTACCTTGCAGATTTCCGTGTAAAAAAAAAGAATGTAGAATATAACGAATATATAAATTCACGAAAATTCGACGAATATTCTACAAAATATTAGCGAAATTTCGCGAATTCGAATATTGCACCTGACGTCGCTCATCACTAATCAGCTTTATTGCAGTATTCACATTAACAACCGCACATCATTGGAGCACTCTTGATGCCTTTCCACCGTACAAGCAGGGATGGGATTCAAAATTTTAACAACAGGTACCCTACTCAAGACATGCGGCGTCACGACACATGTGTACATATACATACACCATATATGTGCAACACACATACACATAAATACACCGTATACATGGTACACAATATATACACTACACACTGATACACTACACACACATACCACCCAACTAAGGAGCTAAACTATCAGCGGCGCGCAAAGCAATGGAAGCGAACATCTCCAGCTGCCATAGCACCGGATCGGGACTCGGTCAGTAACGCGGTTCTCCGATCCAGATCTGGAAAACTGGAGGGAACTGGCTGAATCCCATGCCTGCGTACAATGGCCTTAATCATAGTCTTTAAAAACACGACTAATCTTAATTATGTTTTGGGCTTGGACTGGCTGAGCATCCGTCATGGAACTTACTGATTTCCTCCACATTTGGGCGCTGGATTTTCCCTGTCTTCACTTCAATTTACACGACCAAACTCTGATTTCTACGGGCCACTGTGCAATGCTTCATGAGATGTGGTGGCGCCGGTGGGAAGGCGAACACTTGCTTCCAGGAACTGCTGCAGATCACTTTGGATTGCAGGGGGACTCGGAGTAGGACACCCTGTGATTAGATTAATTTTAATAGGGATCTTTTCAGAAAAATTGTCCATCTCCTTTAATGTTCTAATTTTTTTTAGAACACATACGGAGTGAGGATGGGGGGGGGGCAAATACTTTCGCTCATGAAATGCATTAGGGAAATATTTTTGCTGCATGGTTGTTGCAGGAAATGCATTAACTTGTATATTATAAAGTGAATTATGAGAGAGCAAAACCAGGGCCATCGCTATAAGGAGTGCAGATCCTGCAGTCACACTCGGGTCCTGGTGTCCTAAGGTCCCTCCACCCCATAACAAGCCACCAGTATCATATATAACCCATGGGTGGTGAAGGCCCAGAATTTGCACTGGACTCGGAGCCGTGGCATCTGGCGGATACAGTAGACACGGAAGCAGTATACTGCTATACACTGTCTCATACAATAAATGACAAAGGATGAGTTATGGATCGGTGGGAAATATATTGTCTTCTAATCCTGTAAGTCACATCTGCATGTCATCTACATCAGGACGTCCTGACACAGAGCCAAAAAATCTCTTATTTAATACAATTAATTCTTTCTTATTCCCCCTCCCCATCCATTGATCAATTTGTATAATTAACCTTCTTGTACCAAGGACTGAGATTTCCCAATGATCAATAGCATAATAGATCAGAGCAGAAATTCATGTGGATTTAATTAATCTCTTTGAATATAATTAGACTACGTTAAATTTTAACTCTTCGGAAGATCAATAGGAGGGCTGCTCCTGCGCGGGGTCACTTATTTACTGAATAATTCCGTTTAAATTAAAACCGCATCCACCTGCGGTAATATTACACAAAGAGGCTCAGAATTGTCTACAAGTGGAATTTTTACCATCCTCAACATTTTACGCTATAAATACACAGAAGGTCGTTGTTTAAGACCAGCATTTGAGACGTCGGTCTTAATATCCCCTATAGCTGGTGGTGGATCCGTCGGAGTTATGTAGAGCCGCCGGCCTCTACTTAATGTCCGTGTATCAACTGCCAATTCTAACTGCTTCCAAGCTGTTTTATATTTCAACCATTTTCTACACCTAAACCAGGCGTAGAAAATGGTAAATGAGACGAGTCTGCTGGCCAGTCCCCTTCCCTACTCATGTCACACCGACCTTTTTAAACCTGGAATCACTGTGCACATGCATTAAATTACTTAACTGATCCTTAGTTAGATCCTGTATTATACTCCAGAGCTGTACTCACTATTCTGCTGGTGCAGTCACTCTGTACATACATTACTTATCCTGTACTGACCCTGATTTACATCCTGTATTATACTCCAGAGCTGCACTCACTATTCTGCTGGTGCAGTCACTGTGTACATACATTACTTATCCTGTACTGACCCTGATTTACATCCTGTATTATACTCCAGAGCTGCACTCACTATTCTGCTGGTGCAGTCACTGTGTACATACATTACTTATCCTGTACTGATACTGAGTTACATCCTGTATTATACTCCAGAGCTGCACTCACAATTCTGCTGGTGCAGTCACTGTGTACATACATTTACATTACTTGAACTTAGATGTAAGTTTAGTCTAATAGAACCATAGATGACTGGGTGTTAAAGCTGTAGTACAGGACTTAGGCCTCTTTCACACGGGCGTTGCGGAAAAATGTGCGGGTGCATTGCGGGAACATGCGTGATTTTTCTGCGCGAGTGCAAAACATTGTAATGCGTTTTGCACTCGCGTGAGAATAATCGGCATGTTTGGTACCCAAACCCGAACTTTTTCACAGAAGTTCGGGCTTGGGATCGGTGTTCTGTAGATTGTATTATTTTCCCTTATAACATGGTTATAAGGGAAAATAATAGCATTCTGAATACAGAACGCATAGTAAAATAGCGCTGGAGGGGTTAAAAAAAAATTAATTATAATTAACTCACCTTAATCCACTTGATCGCGCAGCCGGCATCTCTTCTGTCTTCTTTTTTGCTGTGTGCAGGAAAAGGACCTGTGGTGACGTCACTCCGGTCATCACATGGTCCGTCACATGATCTTTTAACCTGGTGATGGATCATGTGATGACCGGAGTGACGTCACCACAGGTCCTGTTCCTCCACACAGCTAATATGAAGACAGAAGGAGATGCCGGGCCGCGATCAAGTGGATTAAGGTGAGTTAATTTTTTGTAATTTTTTTTTTAACCCCTCCAGCGCTATTGTACTATGCATTCTGTATTCAGAATGCTGTTATTTTCCCTTATAACTATGTTATAAGGGAAAATAATAATGATCGGGTCTCCATCCTGATCGTCTCCTAGCAACCGTGCGTGAAAATCGCACCGCATCCGCACTTGCTTGCGGATGCTTGCGATTTTCACGCAACCCCATTCACTTCTATGGGGCCTGCGTTGTGTGAAAAACGCAGAATATAGAGCATGCTGCGATTTTCACGCAACGCACAAGTGATGCGTGAAAATCATCGCTCATGTGAACAGCCCCATAGAAATGAATGGGTCGGGATTCAGTGCGGGTGCAATGCGTTCACCTCACGCATCGCATCCGTGCGGAATACTCGCCCGTGTGAAAGGGGCCTTAAGGAGCTTTTTTGACTTTCTAATATGATGTTTTAATTATTTACCATTTTCTAGATTATTGCTTGCTGTCAGTGAATAAGAACACTCCATTTGGTACCATCTCTACAAGCTGATAAGCGGATACAATGCTTTGTGTCTGTGATCTAAACACATCAGCGGTTGCAGACACAGAGCATTGGATGGAGTTACCCCCCATTTATTACCTCTTAATAAATATGGTGCCTTGTGGACCGTTCTGAAGGTATCAAAGAAAATCTATGCATGCTACGTATTAGCGGTTGTAGATTTCTAGCTTCCGACTATGCCCAGTATTGAAAATTTTGGAGATTGTGGTGATGTGAATAGTGAAATTTGTGAAAATTGTGACCTTTCCAAGCCAGAAACCAGTTGAAAAGCTGTTGATACCCCCCCACCCCCCGCCGCAATAAAAAGTTGTAGAACTTTAGATTTCCATAGACATCAAAGGAGTATTCCCATCACAGACAATATGGGCATGTATCATTACATTCAGATGAACTAGCCGCTCTACATTCAGACTCGCTTTTGCATCTTTTCATATAAAATGTATTTAAAAACCCACAAACCAAAATATCTGTGTGAACAAAGCCTTGACCCAATGGACCATGAAGAAAAACAAACATGAGCCCAGGATTCTCCATCTCCCATATAATGAAAGATGGAGATCAGAAAATCATCAAATCTTCCTTCTTCGGGAAAACATCAAGAGATAAGACGACTCTGTTGTAAGTGGGTCGTGTATCATCAGAGCTGTGGATGATGTAGTGACTGGCAGGCCGTCCATGACTTATGAGGAGTGATCAGCAGCCCGATAATATCCCCTTATCTCTAATATAAGGAGTGATAGGGCTGTGACACCAGGTCTATTCACACCCGTGATTCTTCGGAGACTCAGCCAGGCCTTTGCTGCATCGACCAATTTATGAATAGGGTCATCGGAGACGTTTGGAAACAAATGTGATCGATAAGTATCTTGCAGCTGTGACGCACTCAGCCTGTTATCAGGGGTCCGGCATGCAGCGGACACACTAATCGGGTTATTGCATTCTTCTTCATATATTTTCTCTCCTATGAGATTTCTTGAACATCATTTTGTAGGAAATTATAAAGAAAAGATTGGGTTGAGATTATGGACGTTGAGGGAGGAGGCAGCCAAATAGACAAATTATTATTCATTCCATCGGAAACACCATTGACTACTTTCAGATTTACCCCTAAATGACCAGAGTCTTTCACCTCTTGAAAGGGACTATCCAAAAGGACAGGTCATCGATGTACCTTATATTCCTGGAAAACCCATGGATGATTAGACACCTATGAACATGAACGTGTGTGTAACAATAACAACCCTGACTTTGGTTAGACAAAAAAAAATTGAGTTTTATAGGACTTCTATGACTGTGATTCTAGACCTCTTTATTGCAACATTTTAGCCAAATTTTTGAAAGTGGTGCACAGCAATTAGCACGGGCCAAACTATCACATTCTGACATATTTTTACCTTCCACAGCTGCAGCAGGTCAGAAGAATAGTGCAGTTGAGACAATTTTCGTTGTCAATGCAACCCTCTTCTCCCACTCTTCACACACTGATAGCAACACCGCAGGAGAAATGCTAGCACAGGCTTCCAGTATCCGTAGTTTCAGGTGCTGCACATCTCGTATCATCTGAAGGCAATCGTCTATGCTGTGAAGATACGAGATGTGCAGCACCTGAAACTACGGATACTGGAAGCCTGTGCTAGCATTTCTCCTGCGGTGTTGCTATCAGTGTGTGAAGAGTGGGAGAAGAGGGTTGCATTGACAATCCAACACAATGGGCAGCACATTGAACACATTTTATAAGTGGTCAGAAACTTGTAAATAACTCATGAAAGAATAAAGTTACGTTAAAACCAAGCACACCATTGTTTTTCTTGTGAAATTCCCAATAAGTTTGATGTGTCACATGACCCTCTTCCTATTGAAAAAACAAAAGTTGGATTCAAAATGGCCAACTTCAAAATGGCCGCCATGGTCACCACCCATCTTGAAAAGTTTCCCCCCTCACATATACTAATGTGCCACAAACAGGAAGTTAATATCACCAACCATTCCCATTTTATTAAGGTGTATCCATATAAATGGCCCACCCTGTATTTTACAAGCAATCAAAAGACTCCCTGCTGTAGTCCCCTTGTGAAATTATTAAGTAAAAAAAAGTATTAAGTATTAAAAAGTAAAAAAAAAATTATATTTTATAAAAAATACACTTTTTTACATTGAAAATACGCTTTCAAAGTAATAAAGGGGGGTAAATACTTTTGCAAGGCACCGTATATTCTTGTACATAGGAGCAGTATTATAGTAGTTATATTCTTTGTCAATTGTCTTTTTATTGAAAATCATATCAAAAGAGATGTTTACATACATTGATGCACAAATCAGAGTTATTACAGACAAGTCTAAAGCGTACTTTGACAGTATAGTGCATAGTATACATATGACATATATAAAGTGCATGTCTTCAGAGCAAGGTCATCTAGAACCAACTAATTGACATTTGGTGTGTGACCTGATGTAGGTAGGTCAAACAAACATATAAAAAGGGGGGGGGAGGATGGGGGATGGGGGGGTGTCCTTAGAACTGGACAGATACGGTCTGAGGCTGTTAAGATAACCTTTGATGATTCCAAAGGGAGGAAGAAGGTTTAGCACCCTCCATTCTCACTAATGTGTCGTTCCTGTCTGGGGGGACATTTTCAAAGTTGTTTGTCTGTTGAAAATTGTTTAAGATGTTGGTGTACCATTCGCATATCTATATGTAATCCATGGGGCCCATAGCTTTTTGTGCTTCTCATGTGCCCTAAGTTCCCAGCCCGCTAGCTCTTCCATACGATGAACGTGATCTAGTTTGCTTAACCACTGAGAGGTGGTGGGGGGTTCTTTACTCAGCCACTTTTGGGGGATAAGTAGACGGGCAGCTTGAATCAAGTGTATAACAAGTTTGTTCCTTGATGGCGATAGTTCTTTTGTTGGAAGCCATAAAAGAACCAACTCTGGGGTTAATGTCAGGTTAGTGTTTAGAATTTCATTAATGGTCCGAGAGACGTCATCCCAGTATCCTCTTATTTTAGAACAGGACCAAAAAATGTGTAGAAGAGTGCCACTCTCTTCCCCACACCTCCAACACCTGTCATGATCACTCAGACCACTAAGAAATAGTTGTTTAGGGGTGAGGTACCACTGTGTGAGGACCTTATATGAGTGCTCTTGGATCTTCACGCAGCGGGAGAAGCCATGCGAGTGTGCGTGCATACGGAGAATATCTGTCTCCGAAAAGGTAACCTTAAGGTCATTAGCCCAGGTGTGAACATATTGTGGAGTAATGCGGCGTTGTGGTGAGGTCAAGGCCATATATATATTGGATATCAATTTGCGTTGAGGGGAAGGGGGGGTTGCTAATTTTTCAAACCATGTCGGGGTCATTACACATGACTTCTGAGTAGTTAGTTGTTTCCCAGCAGATTTTATAGTTATTAGGTCTAGAAAGTTAAATGTACTCCAGGCTAAGCTAAGGGGATGTTGATCCGGTAAAGTGCCGTTTACCTTTCCTATAAAGTCAGCTGTGGAGAAATCTCTTAATCTGTGCCAAATCTGCGAGACCTGAGATCCTGGAGGCTGAATCGAGTGTGGTATGAGATCTGCTGGCATTATACTAGGGGGGTTCTGTAGGAGCCCATGTGTCTTGTTGAGTTGTTTAATGACTAGGCTAGTGCCCTTTAAGAGGACATGTGAATGGAGTGATGCATTTGCCTGACCCCATAGTGCTGCTTTCTGTGGTTGGGTGAGCTGCATTAGTTCCAGTTCCGTGCCCAATGTGCGGTAGACAGGGGAATAAAGCTGCAACCACCTCCTCAGGTGAATAGCCCTGTAATATGTTTGGACATCCGGCAGTGCTATACCTCCATGACCACGCCCCAGTATCAGTCTCTGGTGTGAAGCCCTAGCCTTCTTGCCGCCCCATAGGTAAGTCATAAAAAGCCTGCGAATCCTTGTAAAATATGAGTTAGGTAAAAATATTGGCAACATCTGTAGTACGTACATAATTTTTGGGAGGACAAACGCTTTTAGTATATTCTTCCTTCCCATCCAAGAGGAATAAGGGAGGCGTAGCGATTGGAGCAGGTTTTGGACCTCTGATATTAGGGGAGTATAATTAAGCCGGAATAAATCTTCCGTGCTGGCGGAAATCCTAACTCCTAGGTAGGAAACACAGGAGGACTGCCATTTAAATGGTGTATTTGATTTCAAAATGGCTATGGAGCTCGCCGGAGCATTAACGTTTAAAGCTTCTGACTTGGTATAATTCATTTTGTAGTTTGATAGCCTACCATACTCTTCAAACAGTGTCAAAAGATGCGGGAAGGCCTCGACCGGGTTAGAAACCATGATCAGTAGATCGTCAGCATATGCCACGTTAATGTATTCTATGGCGTCATTTTCTGTTTTCACACCACGTATATTTACATGGTCTCTAATGGCCTGAAGAAGGGTCTCCATGACCAATATATATAAGGCAGGAGATAGGGGGCAGCCCTGACGTGTCCCGTTGCGAATAGGGAAGGATGGGGACAATGTGCCATTGACCCTGATTCTAGCACTCGGATCCTTGTACAACGACATGACTGCCTCCTGAAATCTCGTCGGGATTCCAAACCTCAGTAGAGTCTTCCTCATAAAGTCCCAGCTCACCCGGTCGAAGGCCTTCTCCGCATCTACACTGAGCAGCGCCAAGGGGAGGTTTTTCTTTTTGGCCCACTGTATTGCTGTGATTAACCTACAGGAATTATGATTCCCTTCCCTCCCTGGAACAAAGCCAGATTGGTCAGGGTGGATAAGTTTAGGAAGTAGATTTCCCAGACGTGTCGCCAGAAGTTTGGCCCATATTTTTATATCTACGTTAAGTAACGAGATTGGCCTAAAACTACCGCAGAGAAGGGGATCTTTCCCCGGTTTGGGGAGGATGGTTACCGTGGCCTCCAGTGATTGTTTATGAAGGGTTTCACCATTTAGGAGTGCATTGCACCACGTTACCAGGTGGGGTATTAATATATCTGAGAATTTTTTATAATAGCCCACTGGAAAGCCATCTGGGCCAGGACTTTTACCCATGGGCATAGAGGCTAGTAACTTTTTCACTTCTAGTTCAGTGACTGGCTCTAATAAGGTGTCACTTTCTTGGGAGGTTATCTGGGGTAGATTGAGGCCTTTCAAAAACAAGTCTGTTGCTTCTGGTATTGATGGATCTGGGTGATTAGGGTCTGACAGGCCGTATAGTTGCTTATAGAATTTTTGAAATTCTTCTGCAATGTCAGCTGTTTTATGCAGCATATTTCCAGTACTGGTTTTGATATTGGGTATGAACATGGACTCTTTCCTTTGTTTAATAAGGAAGGACGTCAGTTTAGAACCTTTATCCCCGTGTGAGTAGTGTTTAAATTGGGCATATTGATAGGCTTTTGCGTTTTGAATGTTTAAATGGTCTTTTAGTTGTGATCTTAGCTGGGTCAGTTCAGTCTGGACTTTTATTGCTCTAGACCGTTTATGGACCGCTTCTTTATCTGCTATCTGAACCAAGAGATCGTGTAGGATCTTTTGTTTCTCTTTTTTAACCCTACTACCTAAGGCTATTAACTCTCCCCGGATAACCACCTTGTGCGTCTCCCACAGTGTCGTCTGGGGCATACCTGGTGTCGCATTATCTATAAAGAAGTCCTTTAATTTTTGCTCCAGGATTGAGGTATCTGCTTGTCTATCTAGCAGCGTCTCGTTTAAGCGCCACTGTCTAACTGAGGCAGGCAAGCTGGAAAATCTGAGGGCAGCAGAGACTGGGGCGTGGTCAGAGACGGACACAACACCTATGTCAGCCGAGTCCACCATATCCACGGCATTACTTGACAGTAGGATATAGTCTAATCTTTTATATGATTTGTGTGGGGCCGAGAAGAAGGTGAAGTCCCTAGTGTCTGGGTGGGCTAGTCGCCAGACGTCCAACAGGTTCATGTCTGATATGTACCTATTGATGCACCCCAGTGCTGATTGGGTCAATTGGGAGGAGCTGTCAGAAGCATCAATCAAAGGATTCAGTGTGACATTGAGGTCTCCCCCGATCAATCTAATCCCCTCTGCAAACAGATCTAGTTTACTTAGTGTGATCTTGATCCATTGTTTCTGGCCACGGTTAGGGCTGTACAAACTAGCGAGTGTGACCTTTTGTGTACCTATGAGGCCTTTCACGAAAATGAAGCGGCCCTCAGGGTCCGTCAGGGTAGATATCAATGTAAATGGTACTTTTCTAGAAATTGCAATACCCACTCCTCTTTTTGCTTTCTCAAAGGCACTGAAATACCAGTGTTGGAAGTATGGGTTCTGAATTTTAGGTACATTTGTTTCTCTAAAATGCAGCTCCTGAAAGAAGCAAATATCTGTATTGTTCTTTTTTAGCAGACGGATGACCTGAGAGCGCTTTTGTGGGGTGTTAAAGCCCCTTACATTATACGTTGTACATTTAATTGACGACATCATTGAGAAAATGGGGTGACTTTGGAACCGGAGAACTCCAGTTATTCACATCGACCGTATCTAGGGAGTGAACAAGTAACATCATAACTGAAGTTTCTGTCAACATGACAAGTATAACAGTGCAATGACTCCCATGCCAGCGACACCGCAGCAGGTCACTTAGCTGCAGTGAAGCGGGCATGAGCAGCCATTTAATCAGGCACATGTACCAGGTCTGTGCCAAGATAACCCTGGTAGGTAGGGGGGGTACAAAGTGGAACCATATCTTCATAATGGTGTCCACATTGCGCCACCTGCTGAACTGGTGCGGGATAGCACCTTACATATTATGGTCTAGGTTGAATGCAGTAAAATAACATTGCAAAGCAGAATGTCTGCTCTGCAGATTACAACAAGAACGGGAACAATTCAGGACTCATGACAGACAGGTATACTTGCAGACTTAAGATGTGATATAATCAAGTAAGAACCTGTCCCTCTGTGATGTCTGTGGAGAACTTCATCTGAGGTAAGATAACTCCTCTGTATAGTCTCTAGGACTTCAAGTGTCTCTTGATCTGTGCTGGTTCCTCTTCTTCTGTGGAGCTTTAAGCCATCCTGAGGCCTCTGGGAGATCTGGCAGCTGTGTTCCAATCTCAGCAGACGGCAGCCATGATGGTACATCAAGAGGATCTGTTTGCAGCAGCTCCCAGGCCGCCTGGAGATCTTGTGGCAGGCGAATGGTGCAGCGCTTCCCATCTACAGCAAATGTGAGGCCGAAGGGGAATAGCCATTTATATGGCACCTTGTGATGGCGCAGATGATCAGTGAGGGGCCGCAGCGCCCTCCTTTTATTCAATGTGGAGGATGCCAGGTCCTGGTAGATAGAGATTTTAGCCCCCTCATATATGATCTCCTTCATATTTCTGGCAGCCTGCATTAGGGCAGCAGTGTCCACACACCTCAGGAGACCGCATACCACGTCTCTGGGGTTCTCTCTCTCTTTTGGCTTCGGCCTGAGCGCTCTATGGATTCTTTCTATTTGAATCTCGGCCGCTCTGGAGCTTCCCAGGAGCAGGGAGAAGATGGCGCCGGCAGCTTCTGGTAAGCCTTCATGTGGGGTGCTTTCAGGCAGGCCGCGGATCCGGAGGTTTTTCCTCCTATTCCGATTCTCCTGGTCTTCTATGAGGGAGTATGCAGTGTCCAGTGAGGCTGCCAGAGCCATGGTGTGATCGCTTGCAGCTCTGATGTAATTCGAGATGGACGCCTGGTTACTTTCCAGTGTTTCCACCCTCGTGCCGATATGCTTCAGGTCAGCTTTAATCTCCTGCAGATCCTGAACCACTGGGGCCAGGGCTGCTGATAGAGCCTGCTGCAGGAACTGCCTGGATATCGGGGCAGCACTTTGTGATGTGGGGCCTGCTGTGTGCTCTGCAGCAGCTTCATCTTCTCCCTCCGAATCCCTGCCCCAGACATCTAGTTCCGGCAGCACCATCTTAGGACCGGCCGGCACAGGAGCTGTAGTTTTCTTGTTGAGATATTTATCCATATCTGAGGCACCGCGCTCCGGTTTGCTGACTTCAGGTTTCTCTCTGGGTATATATCTACCGACTTTTCCCATTCTTGAGCAAATTAGACCGCTGAATTTACCAGTTAGCAGAGTGGTAAGGAGGAGAGCTCTCCTACATGTGTCCTGCTAGGTCTGCAGCCAGGCTCCGCCCCTATAGTAGTTATATTCTTGTACATAGGAGCAGTATTATAGTAGTTATATTCTTGTACATAGGAGCAGTATTATAGTAGTTATATTCTTGTACATAGGAGGCAGTATTATAGTAGTTATATTCTTGTACATAGGAGCAGAATTATAGTAGTTATATTATTGTACATAGAAGGCAGTAATATAGTAGTTATATTCTTGTACATAGGAGGCAGTATTATAGTAGTTATATTCTTGTACATAGGAGCAGTATTATAGTAGTTATATTCTTGTACATAGGAGGTAGTATTATAGTAGTTATATTCTTGTACATAGGAGGCAGTATTATAGTAGTTATATTCTTGTACATAGGAGGTAGTATTATAGTAGTTATATTCTTGTACATAGGAGCAGTATTATAGTAGTTATATTCTTGTACATAGGAGGCAGTATTATAGTAGTTATATTCTTGTACATAGGAGCAGTATTATAGTAGTTATATTCTTGTACATAGGAGCAGTATTATAGTAGTTATATTCTTGTACATAGGAGCAATATTATAGCAGTTATATTCTTGTACATAGGAGCAGTATTATAGTAGTTATATTCTTGTACATAGGAGCAGAATTATAGTAGTTATATTATTGTACATAGGAGGCAGTATTATAGTAGTTATATTCTTGTATATACGAGCAGTATTATAGTAGTTATATTCTTGTACATAGGAGCAGTATTATAGTAGTTATATTCTTGTACATAGGAGGCAGTATTATAGTAGTTATATTCTTGTACATAGGAGCAGTATTATAGTAGTTATATTCTTGTACATAGGAGCAGTATTATAGTAGTTATATCCTTGTATATAGTAGGCAGTATTATAGTAGTTATATTCTTGTACATAGGAGCAGTATTATAGTAGTTATATTCTTGTACATTGGAGCAGTATTATAGTAGTTATATACTTGTACATAGGAGCAGTATTATAGTAGTTATATTATTGTACATAGGAGGCAGTATTATAGTAGTTATATTCTTGTACATAGGAGCAGTATTATAGTAGTTATATTATTGTACATAGGAGGCAGTATTATAGTAGTTATATTCTTGTACATAGCAGGCAGTATTATAGTAGTTATATTCTTGTACATAGGAGGCAGTATTATAGTAGTTATATTCTTGTACATAGGAGGCAGTATTATAGTAGTTATATTCTTGTACATAGGAGCAGTATTATAGTAGATATATTCTTGTACATAGGAGCAGTATTATAGTAGTTATATTCTTGTACATAGGAGGCAGTATTATAGTAGTTATATTCTTGTACATAGGAGCAGTATTATAGTAGTTATATTATTGTACATAGGAGGCAGTATTATAGTAGTTATATTCTTGTACATAGCAGGCAGTATTATAGTAGTTATATTCTTGTACATAGGAGGCAGTATTATAGTAGTTATATTCTTGTACATAGGAGGCAGTATTATAGTAGTTATATTCTTGTACATAGGAGCAGTATTATAGTAGTTATATTCTTGTACATAGCAGGCAGTATTATAGTAGTTATATTCTTGTACATAGGAGGCAGTATTATAGTAGTTATATTCTTGTACATAGGAGGCAGTATTATAGTAGTTATATTCTTGTACATAGGAGCAGTATTATAGTAGTTATATTCTTGTACATAGGAGCAGTATTATAGTAGTTATATTCTTGTACATAGGAGCAGTATTATAGTAGCTATATTCTTGTACATAGGAGAAGTATTATCGTAGTTATATTCTTTAACATATGAGCAGTATTACAGTAGTTATTTTCTTCTACATAGGGGCAATGTTATAGTCTTATCTTTAATGTCAGTTCAAGGTGCAAAATTTCAATAAATGGTAAAATAAAATGATACAATTACTATAGGACTATGTGCAGTGTATCTCTAGTTGCAATCAGAGAGGTGATTCTGCTGCACTGTGTAAATAAGAAGTAAATGGTAAAATAACAGAGCCGGTGTTATTCATCCATGAATGTACTTATTTTAATACAATATCAAGAGATGTCACTTTTTAAACAAATGTTCAAATTTCATTTTCCCCATGATATTTACTTTGACAATCTCGATTGAAATCTTCTGTACTGTGAAATACACTGACAGGTTTTCGATATTTTTAATGAACATTATAAAGCCCATATTCCATGTGAAAAAAAAATATATATAAAAATACAAAAACAGCAGTGTCAATGAGCCTGACAGTATCAAGACGACTTTCCATGATGACAGGTAAGATTACCATGAAGGATGTCTTTTAATAAAACCGACGGACATCACCGCCCCCACATCAGGCAGGTGCTGTATCAATTATACTGTATGTGAAATAGGCATTTATAATACTGAGAAAAAACTCTCAAATATTTCTAAACATAAAATTAGATAGCTTAATTATTTCTATTAATCTGGAAACTGATTATCCGGAAGTTCTAATCGTTCAACGGCAGTTGTGGGTCTGCTAGGTCCTGTAGAAGGTCCTGTAGAAAGTCACCAGTGAAATGGACACCCTTCTTTTTTAATGTTTTTTTCAAGGATTGTAACAAAAGGCAGCAGAGTTGTTGGATGGGACTGCATCTCAGCTTCAATAAAGTAATTAGAACTGAGCTGCAATACCACACAAAACCTGTAGACAGGGGATGGCGCCGTCCAGGAAAAATGTAGCTTTATTTTTCCAGCCCTGGACAAATTAATGTTTTCCAATACCCTTTTAAGGTATTTTATCATCTTCTATGAACACTTATGCAGATGTCAGTCTGTAAACAACATTATGTATTTGGTATATTCGCTGCTTAGATCAGTCCTCTTCCACAAGGGATTTCATGTGATGAAATTCTATCACGCTTCGTTTGGTGGTAAAAGCAAAATTGCGTTATGGATTCCGTTATCACGGACCATAACGCAATTCTATGACGGAATGCATAGCGGAATGCCTTTCATTCTGTCATAATAGAAGTCTATGGTCTGCATAACGGATCCGCCCCATTTCCGTTATTCAGGTGAGGACTCCACTGCATAACGGAAATGGGACGGATCCGTTTTGCAGCCCATAAACTTCTATTATGACGGAATGAATAACAGAAGGCATTCCGTTATTCATTCCATGATAGAATTGCGTTATGGTCCGTGGTAACGGAATGCAAACCACCAAACGAAGCATTAACGAATTTCAAAATATATAATTCGCTCATCTCTAGATACAATTGTCAGACTGTGATGCTCAGCGTTCAAGAAGTCCCAATCTTTATAATTAACTTTACCTGAATTTAAATCACAGATTTACTAATTCTGTGTGCCGAGAGGAATGGAGCACAGGCAGAAATTACATGGATATCTCCAGAAACCGTCAGGTGATGAAATATGATAGAGCTACCAAACCATAAAGAAACAAGCAGCTGCTAGGATTGTCAGGTTATACCAGCACAGTCCATATCACTTCATACAAGAAGATGTACTGTATTTTCCGCTTTATAAGATGCACCCAATGATAAGACGCACCCCAGGAGGAAAATAAGAAAAATATATTTTTCATCAGACCTCATATCAGATCCTCAGATCAGACCCCCATAAATATCAGGACTTCGGATCAGACCCCCATATCAGCACTCTATGTCAGGCCCCCATCAGCCCTCAATGTCAGACCCCAATCAGACCTCATATCACCCCTTTATTTTAGACCCCCCATCATACCTCAGATCAGCCCTCAATGTCAGACCCTCTTGAGGTCCTTGCCAGAACCATCAGACCTCAGATCAGAATCAAATAAAACACTCCTCTTACCAATCCTGCGCCGCGGCTCCTAATCCACTCCGGCAGCAGTCACGCTTCCATGTCTTCTCCGGCCCACGCTGCACTGTCACCTGTGGCGTGCCCAGGGGGTGAAATCCCGGTGCAGGCATGAGCGCCTGTGCCGGGACGCAGCAGCACAGTGAAATGTGCTCGCCTTCCTCTGCGAGCAAGCGCCTGGACATAGGTGAGTATTTAGCTTTTATTTTTTTTGTGTGCCAACTTTGGGGGACACAGGAGGACATGTGGGGGGAAAATATTATGGTAGTATACTCTGTGGGGGCAAATTATTATGGGAGGGATTACTGTGTGGGGTGCAAATTACTATAGGTGGCAGTATGGGGGAAATTACTGTGGGGGTCAAATTACTATATGGGGCAGTGTGGGGGAAATTACTGTGTGAGGGCAGTGTGGGGGCAAATTACTATATGGGGCAGTGTGGAGGAAATTACTATATGGAGCAGTGTGGGGTAAATTATTGTGTGTGTGGAAATTACTGTACGGGGGCAGTGTGGGGGAAACTACTGTATGGGGGCAGTGTGGGGGAAACTACTGTATGGGGCAGTGTGAGGGAAATTATTATATGGGGACAATATGGGGGAAATTACTGTGTGGGGGCAGTGTGGGGGGAATTACTATATGGGACAGTGTGGGGGAAATTACTGTGTGGGGGCAGTGTGGGGGAAATTACTGTGTGGGGGCAGTGTGGGGGGAATTACTATATGGGACAGTGTGGGGGAAATTACTGTATGGGGGCAGTGTGGGGGAAATTACTGTGTGGGGGCAGTGTGGGGGGAAATTACTGTGTGGGGGCAGTGTGGGAGAAATTACTGTATGGAGGCAGTGTGGGGGCAATTCTATTATTTCTGGGGACACTATACAAGGATTATTACCTGGAGCACAATAGAGGGTGTTATTATTACTCAGGGTCTCTAGGGGACATTATAGCTGCTGTGGACACTATAGGGACATTTGGGGTAATTTATCAAACTGGTGTAAAGTAGAACTGGCTTAGTTGCCCATAGCAACCAATCATATTCCACCTTTAATTTTTGAAAGTTCTGCGTCCTGATGCTGTATGGAGTCAGGACAGTACCGCGCCGGCCCAAAAAAGGAAGACCAAGGAGGGTGATTACCGGAAGCGCTCTCAGCACTTCACTCCTCTAACCCGGCACCTAGTGCATATAGTACTAGTAAATGCTTCCATAATGGAAGTGCTCACTAGTATTCGCTTTATAAGACGCACAGCCACCCCCCAACACACACACTTTTGGGGGGAAAAAATGCATCTTATAAAGCGAAAAATACAGTATAACTTATATTAGCTGTACATATATAATTATATACAGGAAATACCCAGGTTATACCAGCATGGTCCATATCACTATATACAAGAAGATGTATAACTTATACCAGCTTTACATATATAATTATATACAGGAGATGCCCAGGTTATACCAGCATGGTCCATATCACTATATACAGGAAGATGTATAACTTATACCAGCTGTACATATATAATTATATACAGGAGATGCCCAGGTTATACCAGCATGGTCCATATCACTATATACAGGAAGATGTATAACTTATACCAGCTGTACATATATAATTATACACAGGAGATGCCCAGGTTATACCAGCATGGTCCATATCACTATATACAGGAAGATGTATAACTTATACCAGCTGTACATATATAATTATATACAGGAGATACCCAGGTTATACCAGCATGGTCCATATCACTATATACAAGAATATGTATACCTTATACCAGCTGTACATATATAATTATACACAGGAGATGCCCAGGTTATACCAGCATGGTCCATATCACTATATACAAGAAGATGTGTAACTTATACCAGCTGTACATATATAATTATATACAGGAGATGCCCAGGTTATACCAGCATGGTCCATATCACTATATACAGGAAGATGTATAACTTATACCAGCTTTACATATATAATTATATACAGGAGATGCCCAGGTTATACCAGCATGGTCCATATCACTATATACAGGAAGATGTATAACTTATACCAGCTGTACATATATAATTATATACAGGAGATGCCCAGGTTATACCAGCATGGTCCATATCACTATATACAGGAAGATGTATAACTTATACCAGCTGTACATATATAATTATACACAGGAGATGCCCAGGTTATACCAGCATGGTCCATATCACTATATACAGGAAGATGTATAACTTATACCAGCTGTACATATATAATTATATACAGGAGATACCCAGGTTATACCAGCATGGTCCATATCACTATATACAAGAATATGTATACCTTATACCAGCTGTACATATATAATTATACACAGGAGATGCCCAGGTTATACCAGCATGGTCCATATCACTATATACAGGAAGATGTATAACTTATACCAGCTGTACATATATAATTATACACAGGAGATGCCCAGGTTATACCAGCATGGTCCATATCACTATATACAAGAAGATGTATAACTTATACCAGCTGTACATATATAATTATATACAGAAGATACCCGGGTTATACCAGCATGGTCCATATCACTATATAGAAGAAGATGTATAACTTATACCAGCTGTACATATATAATTATATACAGGAGATACCCAGGTTATACCAGCATGGTCCATATCACTGTATATAAGAAGATGTATAACTTTTACCAGCTGTACATATATAATTATATACAGGAGATGCTCAGGTTATACCAGCATGGTCCATATCACTATATAGAAGAAGATGTATAACTTATACCAGCTGTACATATATAATTATATACATGAGATACCCAGGTTATACCAGCATGCTCCATATCACTATATACAAGAAGATGTATAACTTATACCAGCTGTACATATATAATTATATACAGGAGATGCTCAGGTTATACCAGCATGGTCCATATCACTATATACAGGAAGATGTATAACTTATACCAGCTGTACATATATAATTATATACAGGAGATACCCAGGTTATACCAGCATGGTCCATATCACTGTATATAAGAAGATGTATAACTTATACCAGCTGTACATATATAATTATATACAGGAGATACCCAGGTTATACCAGCATGGTCCATATCACTATATACAAGAAGATGTATAACTTATACCAGCTGTACATATATAATTATATACAGGAGATGCCCAGGTTATACCAGCATGGTCCATATCACTATATACAAGAAGATGTATAACTTATACCAGCTGTACATATATAATTATATACATGAGATACCCAGGTTATACCAGCATTGCCTATATCACTATATACAGGAAGATGTATAACTTATACCCGCTGTACATATATAATTATATACATGAGATACCCAGGTTATACCAGCATGGTCCATATCACTATATACAGGAAGATGTATAACTTATACCAGCTGTACATATATAATTATATACAGGAGATGCCCAGGTTGTACCAGTATGATCCATATCACTGTATATAAGAAGATATATACCTTATACCAGCTGTACATACAATATATAATAATATACCAGAGGATACCAGGGTTATAGCAGCGTGATCCAATTCTTTATTGTTTGACGGTATTACCTGCTCTTTATACATTATAAGGATTAAGCTGTTACATTACATAGTTTTTGACATTCTCAGCTCTGCAGTACACAGCAGCTCCACCATGGGTGGTTGACTTCACTACATGTGACTTTTCGTGTTATTGCATATATAGACTTTTGATTACACAAACTGAACTTTAATTACAGTTTCGGTTAATCTAACCTTCTACTTGAGGGTTCATTGGGCCTCCTGAGGTGGTAAAGATGTCTGTTTAATGCAGCAAGCTCAGGCCCAGAAAATGTCTCTAATTACCGATACCTGCCGTGGACCACATCATGGTTTTAGAGAAGTCTCAACAGTTACTGAGCGGTTGGTCTTGAAAGAGCAATATAAACTGCCAGATAGTACTAGAGATGTAACCTACTACATAAAGAAGTAGGGAATAAGTAACTCTGAATACATTTCCTTATGGGTAACATTATAGTAGTTATAGTCTTGTACATAGGAGGCAGTATTATAGTAGTTATATTCTTGTACATAGGAGCAGTATTATAGTAGTTATATTCTTGTACATAGCAGGCAGTATTATAGTAATTATATTCTTGTACATAGGAGCAGTATTATAGTAGTTATAGTCTTGTACATAGGAGCAGTATTATAGTAGTTATATTCTTGTACATAGCAGGCAGTATTATAGTAATTATATTCTTGTACATAGGAGCAGTATTATAGTAGTTATATTCTTGTACATAGGGGCAGTATTATAGTAGTTATATTCTTGTACATAGGAGCAGTATTATAGTAATTATATTCTTGTACATAGGAGGCAGTATTATATTAGTTATATTCTTGTACATAGGAGCAGTATTATACTGTAGTAGTTATATTCTTGTACATAGGAGCAGTATTATAGTAGTTATATTCTTGTACATAGGAGCAGTATTATAGTAGTTATATTCTTGTACATAGCAGGCAGTATTATAGTAGTTATATTCTTGTACATAGGAGCAGTATTATAGTAGTTATATTCTTGTACATAGGAGCAGTATTATAGTAGTTATATTCTTGTACATAGGAGGCAGTATTATAGTAGTTATATTCTTGTATATAGGAGGCAGTATTATAGTAGTTATATTCTTGTACATAGCAGGCAGTATTATAGTAGTTATATTCTTGTACATAGGATACAGTATTATAGTAGTTATATTCTTGTACATAGGAGCAGTATTATAGTAGTGATATTCTTGTACATAGGAGCAGTATTATAGTAGTTATATTCTTGTACATAGGAGGCAGTATTATAGTAGTTATATTCTTGTACATAGGAGCAGTATTATAGTAGTTATATTCTTGAACATAGGGGTGAGAATTATAGTAGTTATATTATTGTACGTATGAGCAGTATTATAGTAGTTATATTCTTGTACATAGGAACAGTATTATAGTAGTTATATTCTTGTACATAAGAGCAGTATTATAACAGTTATATTCTTGTATATAGGAGCAGTATTATAGTAGTTATATACTTGTACAAAGGGGTCAGTATTATAGTAGTTATATTCTTGTACATAGGAGGCAGTATTACAGTAGTTATATTCTTGTACATAGGGGGCAGTATTACAGTAGTTATATTCTTGTACAAGGAGCAGTATTATAGTAGTTATATACTTGTAAATAGGGGTCAGTATTATAGTAGTTATATTCTTGTACATAGGAGGCAGTATTACAGTAGTTATATTCTTGTACATAGGAGGCAGTATTATAGTAGTTATATTCTTGTACATAGGAGCAGTATTATAGTAGTTATATTCTTGTACATAGAAGCAGTATTATACTAGTTATATTCTTGTACATAGGAGCAGTATTATAGTAGTTATATTCTTGTACAAGAAGCAGTATTATAGTAGTTATATTCTTGTACATAGGAGGCAGTATTATAGTAGTTATATTTTTGTACATAGGAGCAGTATTATAGTAGTTATATTCTTGTACATAGGAGGCAGTATTATAGTAGTTATATTCTTGTACATAGAAGCAGTATTATAGTAGTTATATTCTTGTACATAGGGGTCAGTATTATAGTAGTTATATTATTGTACATAGGAGCAGTATTATAGTAGTTATATTCTTGTACATAGAAGCAGTATTATAGTAGTTATATTCTTGTACATAGGGGTCAGTATTATAGTAGTTATATTCTTGTACATGGGAGCAGTATAATAGTGTTTATATTCTTGTACATAGGAGCAGTATTATACTAGTTATATTCTTGTACATAGGAGGCAGTATTATAGTAGTTATATTCTTGTACATAGCAGCAGTATTATAGTAGTTATATTGTACATAGGAGCAGTATTATAGTAGTTATATTGTACATAGGAGCAGTATTATAGAAGTTATATTCCTGTACATAGGAGCAGTATTATAGTAGTTATATTCTTGTACATAGCAGCAGTATTATAGTAGTTATATTGTACATAGGAGCAGTATTATAGTAGTTATATTCTTGTACATAGGAGCAGTATTATAGTAGTTATATTCTTGTACATAGGAGCAGTATTATAGTAGTTATATTCTTGTACATAGGGGCAGTATTATAGTAGTTATATTCTTGTACATAGGAGCAGTATTATAGTAGTTATATTCTTGTACATAGGAGCAGTATTATAGTAGTTATATTCTTGTACATAGGAGCAGTATTATAGTAGTTATATTCTTGTACATAGGAGCAGTATTATAGTAGTTATATTCTTGTCCATAGGAGCAGTATTATAGTAGTTATATTATTGTACATAGGAGGCAGTATTATAGTAGTTATATTCTTGTACATAGGAGGCAGTATTATAGTAGTTATATTCATGTACATAGAAGCAGTATTATAGTAGTTATATTCTTGTACATAGAAACAGTATTATAGTAGTTATATTCTTGTACATAGGAGCAGTATTATAGTAGTTATATTCTTGTACATAGGAGGCAGTATTATAGTAGTTATATTCTTGTACACAGGAGCAGTATTATAGTAGTTCTATTCTTGTACACAGGAGCAGTATTATAGTAGTTATATTCTTGTACATAGGAGCAGTATTATAGTAGTTATATTCTTGTACATAGGAGCAGTATTATAGTAGTTATATTCTTGTACATAGGAGCAGTATTATAGTAGTTATATTCTTGTACATAGAAGCAGTATTATAGTAGTTCTATTCTTGTCCATAGGAGAGGATAGACGTGTGCTGCTGAGCTCCCTGCAGGGAGGGGACATGGCTTCTGACCCAGGTGGAGGGGAGCTGGGCTGATGATCCTGGGAAAGCCCAGAGCTCGGAGTGTGGCCTGCAGCATGGAGATCTTGGAAGCGATAATCTGGAAATGGTGGCTGGTGAGTCAACTGAAACTTGTAGTGCTTCTGGATTAAGTACAACTGTGACAAAGAAAAGTTTATTTAAACTGAAAAGGCGCATTTCTAAGTTAAGAGATGAGATAAAGACAGAGGCTGATCCCAAGAAAAAGCTGATGAAGTATGAATGCCTGGATGACTGCACACGTGAACTTGATATATTAAAAGATAAACTAGATAAAGGTAAAAACACAATACCTAAAGTGGAAAGCTGGGCAATGGAGAAAAAGAGGGAGGTCAGAGCCCAGAATGTGAAGATGAAAGAAATCATAGAAATAAAAAAGAAAGATTACAGCAATGTGCATAATATGGTGAAGCAAGGACACCCTCAGAGATGTGTGGGTGCAGCGCCTGGAGGGTCACTGCTTTCAGGGTCACTATGTATGGGGTCTGAGCAGTCAGTCTCTGAAAATGCTGGGAATACTATGGAGCAAATTGAGTCATCCAACAAGGAGTTAATTGCAGTGGACTCAGCTTGTAACTCTGGTGAAGTGAATGAGAACAGCAATCCTGTGTGTGAGCAGGAGAGTGCTTCATGTATGGACATTGTGGACGGGACCCCGCTCAGTGCTGTGGAGGAGACCCCGCTCAGTGCTGTGGAGGAGACCCCGCTCAGTGCTGTGGAGGAGACCCCGCTCAGTGCTGTGGAGGAGACCCCGCTCAGTGCTGTGGAGGAGACCCCGCTCAGTGCTGTGGAGGAGACCCCGCTCAGTGCTGTGGAGGAGACCCCGCTCAGTGATGTGGAGGAGACCCCGCTCAGTGCTGTGGAGGAGATTCCGCTCAGTGCTGTGGAGGAGACCCCGCTCAGTGCTGTGGAGGAGACCCCGCTCAGTGCTGTGGAGGAGACCCCGCTCAGTGCTGTGGAGGAGACCCCGCTCAGTGCTGTGGAGGAGACCCCGCTCAGTGCTGTGGAGGAGACCCCGCTCAGTGCTGTGGAGGAGACCCCGCTCAGTGCTGTGGGTTAGACCCCGCTCAGTGCTGTGATTGAGACCCCGCTCAGTGCTGTGGGTGAGACCCGGCTCAGTGCTGTGATTGAGACCCCGCTCAGTGTTGTGGATGAGACCCCACTCAGTGCTGTGATTGAGACCCCGCTCGATCAGCTCTCAGAAGAGACAACTACACAGACTGGAGCAGACAAGGAGGTCAGTATACAGGACCCTCAGTCGTCCACAATGTCAGGTACACAGCAGTCTGGAGCAGACCCAGGTGGATCTGCAGGACAATCTGGAGTCAGTAAGCCTGTAGAGGAGAGGCCCAGCACTGATCCTCCTGCTGACCGTCCACAATTCAGGAGACTGTTCTCCAATGTTACAAGGCCGGCTAACCCTCCACCTCAGAGAAGGAACGCTGTATGGATTAAGTATATGGGTCCAGAAGAAAACCTCCCCTCCAGACTGTATATAGGGAAAGTTCTTCTGAAGGACTTCATGAAATTTAAGGCCTCTGAGGTGTACGCCCTGATCCATATCCCCTCCAGCAGGATCTATGACATCAGCTTTAAGCTTCAGTATGATCTGGACTTATTCTGGAACATATACAATGACACGAAAGAGCAGTCAATCTGGGAGCATCTACAGGTGATCCAGCTGTCCAAGCCTCAGGTAGTGAAGGCCACCATCTTGTTCCAGTCTGAGGTGGTGGCGCTGGCAGATCTGGAGCATTGGCTGAGCAGACAGTGTCTGTTGAAGAGTCATCCCGGAAAAATCTATGATGAAGAAGATATCTGGAATGGCGGATACACTGTGATGGTACAACTAGAGCAGAACAATGGTGTGACCAGACATCTGCCGCACTCCTTCTACCTGGGCTCAGAGAGAGGGATATGCTACTACCCCGGTCAGCCGCGGCTGTGTCACAGATGTGGGGGCAGGCACCTCGCCATCAACTGCTCCCGTATTAAGTGCTCATTTTGTGGACAGTTTGGTCATTCAAAGGACGACTGTACAGGTCCGGTCATCTGTAACCTGTGTTTATTATCTGGTCATACGTTCCGGGAATGTCCGCATGCAGATCATAATAAAGGCAGTGTTGAGATCTTCTCAGAGGCCATGGAGGAAGGTCAGGAGGATGTCACTGCAAGAGCAGATACAGCCCCAGAAACTGGTAATCCTCATACTGAAGTAATGCAAAGTACTAGTGACCCTGCTGTAGAGAGTGGTGACCCTCCTGAGGCACTACAAGTAACGGCAGAATTGGAGACTGATAGCCAAACTACTCCATTACAAGTGCCAACATCTGCTGAACCACAAGTACCAGCTATTGAAAAGACTTTGAAATCCAGAAATCCTGCTGTGGAAGCTAAAGTACCATCTGTAGCACTACAAGTACCAGCCACTGAAGAGAATTCTCATCTGCAGAGTAAAGTGACCAGTAAACTAGCTGTCAAACCACCTAAAGAACTGCCCTCTACATCTACAAAGCCTGATGGTCCAGCTGCAGGGCTCAGGAAGCTCAGGAGGTCCTCTGTGGATGAAGAGGGGTTCCAGACTGTAAAAAGAAAGAACAGCACTACAGCAAAGAAAACCCCGGATCCGCCAGTGCTGGCCATAACCTCCGGGCAGTACGGTGCGCTAGGGGAAGAAGAGTTAGAAGAAAAGGTTGAAATGGACTATGTTTCTTCACATAACCCTGATGGTGACCCTCTGGAAGATGAACCTGACCCTTCAGTGTCCACCAAAAGATGGGGTTCTAAAGGTCACAGTAGTGGAAGGAGAAAAAAGAATAAGAAAAACTAAGTGTCCTGGATGAGGCTGAGAATCAGCTCTATAAATGTGAATAGTGTGAAGACTAAAAACAGGCGGCAGGCGATCTACCAACGTCTGTCTCAGGAGAGATCTGACATCTTCTTCTTACAGGAGACTTATTTGAAGAGCAATGCTCAGGTGTTTGCAGCCAAGAGAGACTGGAGACATGGAGCATCTTTCTGGTCCTTCGGGCTGGAGAGAAATGACGGTGTGGCGATTCTCTTCAATAAGATGGAAGTTGAGGTGGAGAGAGTCCTGGAGATCTGTCCGGGCCGCTGCCTGATGCTGGACTTTATACTGGACACTGTGTACTGTAGAGTCATTAATATCTATGCTCCTCAGACTAGAAAGGAGAGGAGGGAATTATTCCAGCAGATGAAGCCATATTGTTTTACCTCCAGGGTGTTTATAATGTGTGGGATTTTAATAGTGTCTCCTGTAATGTGGACCGTTCCAGTAGTCATAAGCAACTGAGATATGATGAGAACTTCCTTAACAATATGGTCCAGCAGGCTCATTTAGTGGATCCCTATGGTTTGCGTGGCTCCAATAGAGCCTACACTTACCATAAGGCCGGTAACGCCAGTAGAATAGACCGGGTGTATATAAAACGTGAAGTGAGGAGCTCTGACTACAGGACGAGTCCCATAGAGTTCTCTGACCATTGTATGGTGAGTGTCACGCTGGATCTGGCCGGGGCCGTGGTCTGTGGTAGGGGCTACTGGAAGGTGAACAGCTCGGTGCTGCAAGATCCAGGGTTCAGAGAGGCCTTTACCACCTTCTATAATGACCGGAGGACCACCCAGTGTATGTGTGATGACACAGCGGAGTGGTGGGAGTGTATGAAGGGTGATATCAAGCAGTTTCTGATACGTGCTGCGAGGAGGCGTAGTAATGTGGAGTATATGAGGTATTCTGCACTGAGGCTGAAGTTAAGCAGGTTATATGGTAAGATGAGGAGGGGACAGAGCAGTCAGATCAGACTAAACTCCACAAGATTATTGGAGATTATTACAAAAATCTGTTTAAAGGCCGTCAGATAAGTGGTGACAGTATCAGAACTTACCTGAAAGGCGTCAAACTCCCCAAACTAGATCATGCACAAGCAGATGGCTTGGCCGAGCCCATAACTGAGGAGGAGGTGAAGAGGAGCATTGACTCCTTAAAAACCAAGAAGAGCCCGGGCCTGGACGGTCTGACAAGTGAATTCTATAAGGAGTTCAGAGATATATTAGCTCCAGACCTGGTGCAGGTCTATAATGATTGCCTCTCTGCCAGGGAACTTCTGCAGTCACAGTATAAATCTGTTCTGGTTCTCCTGGCAAAGAAAGGAAATCTAAAAGACTTAAAAAACTGGCGTCCATTGTCTTTATTAAACACTGATTATAAAGTCTTGGCCAAGATCTTGTATCACAGGCTGAGTGCGGTGGCAGATGACCTGATCATCTCCAACCAGACGTGTGGTGTGAAAGGCCGGACTATAGAGGACTCATTGCTGCTGGTGAGGGAAGCGATGACATACATCAGACAGCACAGTGGAGGAGCATATGTGGTGGGCTTAGACCAGAGCAAGGCCTTTGACAGAGTCCATCATGACTACCTGTACCAGGTGTTGTTGGAGTACGGCCTTCCTGCACGCTTCGTACAATGGCTGCAGGTTCTCTATAAGGAGGCGGTAAGCCAGCCTCTGATTAATGGTCACTTGGCAGAACCCTTTAGGATCATGTCTGGTGTAAGGCAGGGCTGCCCTCTAAGCCCATTATTGTATGTCTTCAGTTTGGATCCTTTTTTAAGAAAGTTGCAGGATAATAGAAATCTCTTGGGGTTGAAATGTCACCTACAGAGTAAAAGAGTGGACATAAAGTTCTGTGCTTATGCGGACGATGTGACGGTTCTGGTCTCGTCTAGTGAGGACTGTGTGGCCCTACAACAGGAGATAGCAGCTTTCTCTCCAGTGTCGAATTCTGCTGTGAATATGGATAAGAGCGAGGCGTTGTGGCTGGGGGGTGACCATGGGGTCTTCTCAGTGCCCTTCAGAACAGTGCAGGACAAGATAAAGATTTTGGGGATTCAGTTTGGAACTGTAGATGATGGGAAGGTGAACTGGGAGGAGAAGCTGGCGGTGTGTGAGCAGAAGGTGCAGTGCTGGAGGCACTGGAAGCTGACTTATCAGGAGAAGATCCGCCTGCTGAAAAGCTTCCTGCTCCCGCTATTCCTCTATGTCAGTGTGGTGTTCCCAGTGCCCGATAAGTTACTTACCAGACTGACCAATATCTTCTTCCACTTCTTGTGGGGTAATAGGGTGAATATTGTCAGGAGGAACATTGTTTATCTTCCCCAGAAGGAGGGCGGCCTGTCCATGCCCTGCCCAGAGCTCTTCTTTAACCTCATGTTTCTGATGAGGAATTTCTCATTTTGTAAGAGTTCAGAGGTGAAGCCGTGGAGTCGTCTGTTTAAGAACCAGATCCAGCAGTTTGTGTCTGTGTGGTCGGTAGGTGACCCCATTAAGAGGATCTCGGGGCGCATTAAGAATAACGTTTCCTTGTACGCGGTACATGTAATTAGCAAGATCATTAAATGGAAAATCTTATATGGTGAGGTAAAGCAGCTCAGTAGGAAAGAGATGTATAAGAACCTGCTGATATCTCAGTTTAGTGCCCATATTCAGCTGAGGAACGCCCCGAACCTGGATGTAAAACAGGCTGTAAAAATCCTGGAGGACCCCAGAGTCCCCGCTCACATGAAGGATGTGTCATGGCTGGCATTTCATGGAAAAATGTATGTCAGGGACAATCTAAAGTGTAGAAATGTGCCAGGCAGATCCTGCCCTAGAGAGCAATGCCATCAGGTACTGGAGACCATGGAGCATCTTCTGCTGGACTGTCCGTTCAGTGTCCAGGTATGGGAGGCCGTGTCACGGTCCCTTCAGTTACCACATCTAGTGGGGCAGCCGTATAATCAGCTCTTGTATGGAGACTTCCCCCCAGATCTCAGACAATACAGCAGAAGTTCCTTGTATGTAGTGAATGTGGTGACCATGTACCATCTGTGGTGTGCGCGGTGCTGAATGGTCATCAACAGAGAGCTCTTGACCTGTGATAAAATCTTATATAATATCCTGGAAAGTCTGAAGATGATATATAAGAAAGACATGAAAAATAACCGCAATAACGTGTACTGGAGGAACATCCATGTGCTAGCATTTGTATAATGTGTTGTGATGTCACTTTATATTTATTCTTTTCTATGATTTTATTGTAAGTGTATTGTAATATTTTGTTTCCTGTTTTTAAATAAAAAGATCATTATAGTAGTTATATTATTGTACATAGGAGCAGTATTATAGTAGTTATATTCTTGTACATAGGAGCAGTATTATAGTAGTTATATTCTTGTACATAGGAGCAGTATTATAGTAGTTATATTCTTGTACATAGGAGCAGTATTATAGTAGTTATATTCTTGTACATAGGAGGCAGTATTATAGTAGTTATATTCTTGTACATAGGAGCAGTATTATAGTAGTTATAGTCTTGTACATAGGAGCAGTATTATAGTAGTTATATTCTTGTACATAGGAGCAGTATTATAGTAGTTATATTCTTGTACATAGGAGCAGTATTATAGTAGTTATATTCTTGTACATAGGAGGCAGTATTATAGTAGTTATATTCTTGTACATAGGAGCAGTATTATAGTAGTTATATTATTGTACATAGGAGCAGTATTATAGTAGTTATATTCTTGTACATAGGAGGCAGTATTATAGTAGTTATATTCTTGTACATAGGAGCAGTATTATAGTAGTTATATTCCTGTACATTGGAGCAGTATTATAGTAGTTATATTCTTGTACATAGGAGGCAGTATTATAGTAGTTATATTCTTGTACATAGGAGCAGTATTATAGTAGTTATATACTTGTATATATGAGCAGTATTATAGTAGTTATATTCTTGTACATAGGAGGCAGTAGTATAGTAGTTATATTCTTGTACATAGGAGGCAGTATTATAGTAGTTATACTCTTGTACATAGGAGCAGTATTATAGTAGTTATATTCTTGTACATAGGAGGCAGTATTATAGTAGTTATATTCTTGTACATAGGAGCAGTATTATAGTAGTTATATTCTTGTACATAGGAGCAGTATTATAGTAGTTATATTCTTGTACATGGGAGCAGTATAATAGTGGTTATATTCTTGTACATAGGAGCAGTATTATAGTAGTTATATTCTTGTACATGGGAGCAGTATAATAGTGGTTATATTCTTGTACATAGGAGCAGTATTATAGCAGTTATATTCTTGTACATAGGAGCAGTATTATAGTAGTTATATTCTTGTACATAGGAGCAGTATTATAGTAGTTATATTCTTGTATAGAGATGGCCTTGCGGTTCGCCTGACGGTTGTTTCGCGGCGAACGTTCCTTGTACGCGATTCGCCGAACATATGGAGATATTCGTGCCCGCCATATTTTTTTACATTGTGAAGAACTTTGACCCATGACACATCCATCAGGTGGGACAGGACAGCCAATTGAGACGTTTCAGCACATGGACACCCCCCCTACCCTATAAATAAACCCAATATGGCAGCCATTTTACATTCTATTTTTTGTTAGTGTAGGGAGAGGTTGCTGTGTGGAGCAGGGACAGACCTTTTAAGGACTGGAATATGTGTGCTATTGATAGGTGTGACATACAGAGGGGTGTGATATACTTATAATATACTTTCGAACATAGAAAGTATATTATAGTGCATTTGTATTGTGCAGCAGTTGTCTGCGGTTCTGCTGCGATACCGCAGCTATATAGAGGGACAAACGCTATTGGAATAACTAATTGCAACTGGTGTTATATAACTGTTGCCCCCCAAAAAAAATGTATTAAGGGCCCGGGGTGTGATATACCTATAATATACCTTCTAACATAGAAACTATATTATAGTGCATTTGTATTGTGCAGCAGTTGTGTGCGGTTCTGCTGAGATACTGCAGCTAGATAGAGGGACAAACGCTATTGGAATAAGTAATTGCAACTGGTGTGATATACCTGTTGCCCCCCCAAAAAAAAACTTATTGAGGGGTGTGCTATACCTATAATATACCTTCTAACATAGAAAGTATATTATAGTGCATTTGTATTGTGCAGCAGTTGTGTGCGGTTCTGCTGAGATACCGCAGCTAGATAGAGGGACAAACGCTATTCGAATAACTAATTGCAACTGGTGTGATATACCTGTTGCCCCCCAAAAAAACTGATTAAGTTGTGCGATATACCTGCTTCCACAAAATACTGATTGAGGGGTGTGATACACCGGCTTCCACAAAATATTGATTGAGGGGTAGGATACACCGGCTTCCACAAAATATTGATTGAGGGGTGTGATACACCAGCTTCCACCAAATATCGATTTAGGGGTTTGATTTGCTGGCTTCCAGCAAATATTTTTCATTGGGTTCTATATACCTGTTTCCACCAAATATTGATTGAGGGGTGTGATACACCAGCTTCTACCAAATATTGATTAAGTGGTTTGATTTGCCAGCTTCCAGCAAATACTCATTATTGGGTTCTATATACTTGTTTCCACAAACTACTGATACAGGGTATTGATATACCGGCTACCAGCAAATATTGATTGAGGCCTGCGATATACCTGCTTCCACAAAACCGGCTCTTCTATAGGGACTTTTTAAAAGGACAGGCAGAGGAAGAGGCAGGCCATTCCGCAGGGGTGGTAGGGGTCGGGCAGGTGCACCAGACCAGAGCCTAAGTGGGAAGTTATAGAAGGTGCGTGCTATTACGTCAAAGGACGCACCAGAGTTGGTTGAGTGGCTCACTCAGCCTTCCGCTTCTGCACCATTTTCATCCTCTGTATCAGCACCCTCCTCACTTTCTGCTGTGTGCACCCCCAAAGACACCACCACCACCACCACTATATCTCCTCTACTCGAGTCAGAGGAACTATTTTCCCATCCATTCTGAGACCTTACCAATGCGCAGCCATTCTTGGCATCAGATGAGGAAGAGGAGGTAGCAACGGCCGCCACCCAGCGGTCTGACGACAGTAACCAGATCAGCCCAAAAATTTCAAAATTTGCTTCTAAACTTCTAAGCTATGTAACATCCCCAAGAAATAAAATGGCATTCCTAAAATGATACAAACATGAAGTAGACATATGGGGAATGTAAAGTCATCACAATTTTTGGTGGTATTACTATGTATTACAGAAGTAGAGAAACTGAAACTTTGAAATTAGCTAATTTTTCCCAATTTTTGGTAAATTTTGTATTTTTTTATGCAAAAAATTTACTTTTTTGACCCAATTTTAGCAGTGTCATGAATTACAATATGTGACGAAAAAACAATCTCAGAACGGCCTAAGTAAGTCAAAGCGTTTTAAAGTTATCAGCACTTAAACTGACACTGGTCAGATTTGCAAAAAATGGCCAAGTCCTTAAGGTGAAATAGGGCTGAGTCCTTAAGGGGTTAAACATATGTATTTGACCTGTATTTAGACTGGCCTGCAGTAAAATTTATATCCATCGACCGTCTAATATACCTCAAGCAACATTATCACTTGATCTTTTCTGTACGGTGAATGCATAATTTTGGGGGCCTGTAATCTAACTGGCCAACAGTAAAATTGTTATACGGTGAACGCCTAATGTGCCTCCAGCCACATTATCAGTTGTTCTTTTCTGTATGGTGAATTAATAACTTTTGGGGCCTGTAGTTCACTGGCCTACAGTAAAATTGATATCTATTGACCGTCTAATATACCTCCAGCCACATAATCACTTGATGTTTTCTGTCCGGTGATTGCCTAATGTTTGGGGCCTGTACTCCACTGGCCTTCAGTAAAATTGATATCCAATGACCGTCTAATATACCTCCAGTCACATAAAATCACTTGATGTTTTCTGTCTGGTGAATGCCTAATGTTTGGGGCCTGTACTTCCGTGGTCTAAAATAAAAAATTTCTAGGCTCCAGCAGGGCACATTTTTGAGAGTTTCCCTTTAAGACGCATAAAAATGGCCCCTGATTAAAATACATATTTTTTGTGGGAATTTTTGCATGTGATCCCCCTCTGGTATGTCATTCTCCATGTTGTGGGACGATTTGTGCACTTCTAGTAAATATTTGGTGGCTGAAAATATGACCTGAAGGTTTTTCAGGTTCGCCTGCCATTAAAGTGAATAGGGCCCTCTGCGAACTTACAGTTTGCGAACATTTGATCCCGTTTGCGCGTTTGCGAATCGTCCCGGCCGAAGTTCCTCCATCACTAAAGGCTTTACCTTGTATGGTGATGAGAGCCACAAATCCCAGTGGATCGTATAGGCTGTTCACCAGTGATATAACACAACGCTTGGTAAATGGCTTGTCTGCAGAGCTGACTTGAAAGCCGAAGGTGTCTTTTAATAAGTCCCACTGTAGGCCCAGACTTCTCTGTACAGGTGGCATGTCCATTCCCAGATTTAAGTCTTTAAACCCTGTGGCATGATCGCCAGGTTAAAAGGCTTTTATAACAGCAACACTATTGAGGCAATCTTGTGTAGTCTGAGGTTAACCTCAGAAAGCAAACCTTGTGTCCTGTGGAGCAGGTCTATGGCTTCTTCATTGTCAGGTAAAGATTTAAGTCCATCGTCAACATAAAAGCCTCTCTCAACGAAGTGTCGAGCATCCACGCCATACTCCTTTTCTCCATGAAAGACAGTCCTTCGTAAACCGTATATTGCAACAGAGGGGTGAGGGACTATTTTTGAAAACATGTACCTTCATGCGGTATTCAATAATCTCATTGTCCATGTTGTTGTTTTGGTGCCACAGAAACCTTAGGAAGTTCCTATGGTCTTTGCATACAATGAAGCAATGAAATATTTGCTCAATATCAGCAGTTATGGCAACTGGTTCTCTTCTACACCTCATAAGTACACCTACAAGGTTGTTGGTTAGATTCGGGCCAGTGAGAAAAACATCATTTAGGGATACGCCTTGATGCTTGGCACTGGAGTCAAATACTATCCTGATTTGTTTTGGCTTACATGGATGATACACTACAAAGAAAGGCAGGTACCAGCACTCATCGCGTCTTTGAAGTGGCGGCACTGGTTCGGCATGATCATTGTCAAAGATCCTTTTCATAAAAGCAATGAAATGTTCCTTCATTTCAGGCTTGTTCTTTAGTGTTCGCTGAAGTGAGTTGAATCTGGATAAAGCCTGTTCATGATTGGTTGGTAGTTTGGCCCTTGTAGCACGAAGAGGCAATGGTGCAACCCAGCTGTTAGACTCATCCTGGAAGAATTCTTTGTCCATTAATTTGATGAACTTTCTGTCTTCAACTGACAAGGTTATTTTGTGGTCATCACTTGTAGTATAAAACACTGTGGTACCTAGGTTGTAATCACAAAGGACAGAAGTAACATCAGGTACTTGGTTGATGTCAAAAGTCTTCTCTTTTACTTCATAATTGTGTGGGCACTGTTTAAAGTGGGAAGCATATCCGTTTCCCAACACGTAAGTCTTGAAGGACTGGATCTCAGATGACGTACGCATCCTGGCCAAGTATACATCGCCCACTATTAACCAGCCTAGGTCAAGTCTTTGTGCATAAGGGGCATCGTCGGTTCCATTGCACTGGTCGCATACTCTATGTACTCTGAGAATGTCCCTTCCAAGCAGGACCAAGATTTCAGCACTCATGTGCATTGTAGGAATCTCATCAACAAGGTGCCTTAAGTGAGGATAGTGATATGCAGCTTCTGGAGTGGGAATCTCTTCCATTTCATCTGGTATCTGGTCACACTCCACTAATGTTGGTAGGGGTATGCCCTCTTCCTCGTTGATATGAGAGACCATGAACCCATCGATCCTTCTGCCGAAGGTCTCTACATGACCAGAACATGTTCGGAGAGTATACAGTGTGGCGTGACCCTCTATGCCAAAGATCTCAAAGAATTTAGGCTTAACCAGGAATCTGTTGCTCTGTTCATCTATTATGGCATATATCCTAGCAGCTTTCTCAGGATGATCCTTTGGGTATATCTTGACTAGGCATATCTTGGCACAGCATTTGTGATCCATGCCTTCTCCACAGACTTCTGTGCATGAAGAAGAAACATTATCTTTGGCTGGGGCATGACTTTGTTGCTCCCCGCCATGATTTGAGACAGGGGTGGAGATAGATAGCTGCTGTGGGTTGCCTGAAAGTGGAGTAGGATGCATAGCTGTTACATGTCTGTCGCTACTGCATTCTGTGCACTTGATGACAGCTTTACAATCTTTAGCAAAATGGCTATAGGAAGCACAGCACTTGTAGCATATTCCAAGTTTCTGGAGAATCTCCCTGTGCTCTAAGCTCACAACATTTGTTAAGAGGGTAAGGCTTCTTGTGAATAGGACACTGACGATTAGGGTCTTTATCTCTGTCATCCACAATGCCATGATCAGTAGGTGAGGTTGTGAAGGGTGAGATGTCTATCATTTTAACAGATATTGCTCTATTAAAGTCTCTACATTTAGCCGCTGTGTGATCATACCTTGATCATGATGAATCAGGCAAGTTGGGTTCACAAAGCTGAAGCTGGGATCGTTTCTCATCCAGGCTTGATCACTAATGAACCTGCAAAAGTATGAGAATGGAGGAAAGGATACTCTATAGTCTCTTTTGTACCTTGAGCCTTGCTGTGCCCAGACACCACTGGGTTGGCACCATGAGCGGTGTCCTGGAAGCTTAGTCCAGGTAGACGTAGGTCTGTCTTTGCCAACTCTAGCTCCATGAGGAGGTCATTTAAATCTTAGAGCTTGCGACAGTCTTTGTTCCCTATTTTTGGGAAATTTAGCAGTCTCTTGAACAGAGCACTTTCTATGGCTTCAGAGCTACCATAGGCTTGCTCAAGTTTTGCCCATGCAGCAACAAGACCTGCATCTGGGTGGTCAACATGTACCGTTCTCAGTCTTTTAACACGATATGCAAATTCTGGCCCCAGCCACTTTATGATCAAATCAAGTTTCTCTTTAGTAGTAAAGTTGAGATCAGCAATAGCAGTCTTGAAGGTTTATCTCCAGGCCCTGTAGCTCTCTGGATAGTCGTCAAACCTTGAGAGGCTGGTGTTAATGAGCTGACGGTGTACCATATATCTGCCAAATTCATTCAAGTCTGATCTCTGACTCTTTGGTGCCAAAGTAACTTGTGGAACCCCTTGGGTGTAAAAGTTCTCTGGTGATGTAGGGTGAGGTTTACCATGGCAAAATGATGTTGCATGAGCGTTTAACTGTGGTGTAGTCTCTAATACTTGTGCTGGCTGTGGCTTGAGCTGTGGCTTGTCACTGGAAGTCACCTTGTTGTTGGCAGGAGTTGGTGTGGTTTGCTGCATAGATGTACTTGTGTTGCAGACGTGAAGAGGCTTAGGCATATGGAGCTGAGAGGTCTCTATGTTCAGAGTCAGAACAGTGTTGCTAGTAGGAGGTACAGGAGATGACTCTGTATCTTTGCAATTGTCATGCTTTAGTACATTTTCACTGGTGCGTTCAACTGGATCTTTCAGTTCTGTTGGGATAAGGCAGTCTGAATTAGTACTTTGTCCCATTGTTGTTCAAGGACTTTCAGCCTTGCTAGGGAATCTGCTTCCACCCCTTCCATTTTCAGAATATTTATTTGTGAATCTGCCTCTGCTTGTTAAGCAGCCATTTGTACTTCCATCTCTGCTTGTTGAGCTACCTTTTGAGCTTCCATCTCTGCTTGTTGAGCTACTCTTTGAGCTTCCATCTCTACTTGTTGAGCTACTCTTTGAGCTTCCATCTTGGCTTGGTGAGCTGCCCTTTGAGCCCTTTGAGCTTCCATCTCTGCTTGTTGAGATATCTTGCGTGCTTCTACCTCTGCTTGCTTTCTGGTAAAATAGCTTTGCGCCTTTTTTGATTCACAGGCCTCTATTAGTTTGTCGCTTAATGTAGAACTTCTGGAGCGAGAGGATCTAGAAGAAAGTGCAGTGCGCTTGGTTGAGGTGGATCTGTGAGATCTCGTCTCCTGCAGTTGAGTAATGCGGAGTTCTGCCATAAACTTAGCATTTTGCACTGCGAGATCTCTTTGTTGGTTCAGTGCATCACTCCTGGTCAGTTCTGCTGAAGAATCCTCTATATTAGAGTCCTGCAAGAAAGCTGAGTATTTTGCAGACAGCCGCTGGTAGCGTTTATACGCAGCAAATAGGTGATTTATAGAGTTTCTTAATTCAGCTGGTTTATCATTAAAGTATGACAAAACTGACATGCGTCGTGAGTTTCTGTGTCGGTTTAATTGTACGTTTGGGTCTTACACTCTGTTCGGTAAAATATCTGCAGAATCTTCTCCCTGTACGTCTGCCGGTTCAGAGGCATGATGTATCTGCATTGGTTTGGCCATAAAAGAGTGTTCAGAGCCTTGTTTAGACATTTTTTGGGGTTTTGCAAAAAATGGTACTTTCTCTTTAACCCCTTAAGGACTTATGACGTACCGGTACGGCATGTTTCCCGAGTCCTTAAGGACCCATGACGTACCGGTACGTCATGGCTTTAAATCGCGATTCCGGCGCCGCTGGGGTTAATCGGAACGGGATGCCGGCTGAAATCATTCAGCCGGCATCCTGTAACAATGCAGGGGGGGTCATTTGACCCCCCCGTATCGGCGATCGCAGAAAACCGCAGGTCAATTCAGACCTGCGGTTTTCTGCGTTTCCGGTCCATTCGGGTCTCCGGTGACCCGATGAACCGGAAAAAGACTGCGATCGGTGGCGTGATTACACACCACCAATCACAGTCGTGCATTTGTAGAGGCGGTGCTGGCCCTGGTGCTGAACGCTGCTGTCCAGGGTGCTGATTGGTGCAGGGGAGAGAGGCGCGAGATTCAAACTTCCTGCGCTCCTCTCTCCCCTCCTCTTCCTGTTCTGCACGAGCAGCCGGCAGCATCGTCCAGCACCAGCTCCTGAGTCCCCCCTAATCGCCATCCATCACCCTCCTGCACCCATCGCCACCCAGGTAGGTTAGGGTCAGTGAGGGAGAGGCACCGTTAGGCAGGGAAAGAAGGGAAAAGTTAGGGGAAAAAAAAAAAAAGAACTTTTATTCTAAACTTTCTCTGGTACATCTTTCAGACCCCAGACCCCCCCTGCCACTTGCCCCCCACCACCAACCCCCCCCCACCACCAGCCCCCCCGGTTTGAGGCCATCCGGAAATGTCTGCATTATTCCGATAATGCAGCATGTCCCCCCCGAGGTGATCCTGCCTATGACCGGCTGTATAAGATACGGCCGGTCATCGATCACTTTGGGGCCACATTTCAGCAGGCCTACGTACCTGGAAGGGAGGTCGCGGTTGATGAGTCTCTCGTTGCGTTCAAGGGGAGACTCAGTTTCCGCCAATACATTCCCACAAAGCGGGCGAGGTATGGCGTGAAGCTATACAAAATTTGTGAGAGTACCTCAGGGTACACTTACAAATTTCGTGTGTACGAGGGGCGAGATTCCCGTATTTAACCCCCAGAATGTCCCCCCACTCTGGGTGTTAGCGGGAAACTCGTGTGGGACCTTATGTACCCACTGCTGGATAAGGGTTACCACTTGTACGTGGACAACTTTTATACCAGCATTCCCTTGTTCAGGTCCCTTGCCGCCAGATCCACGTTCGCTTGTGGGACCGTGCGGAAAAATCAACGCGGCCTCCCTGCCCACCCCATCCAGGTACTTATCCCCAGGGGTGAGACCCGTGCCCTTGCCAGTGGAAACCTGTTGCTGGTCAGGTATAAGGACAAGAGGGATGTCCTTATGCTGTCCACAATCCACGGTAACAGCACCACCCCAGTCCCTGTGCGAGGTACCGCGGCAACGGTCCTCAAGCCCGATTGTATCGTCGACTACAATCGGTATATGGGAGGAGTTGATCTCTCTGATCAAGTCCTCACGCCATATAATGCCATGCGCAAAACCCGGGCATGGTACAAAAAAGTTGCGGTCTACTTGGTGCAGGTTGCCATGTACAACTCTTTTGTACTATCCCGAAGCGCTGGCAGCACAGGGACATTCCTCCAATTCTATGAGGCAGTCCTCAAGGACCTGATCTTTTCGGACCGGGAAAGAGCAGGCCGGAGTACCTCGGGAACTGGAGGCGCCCGGATCGTCCCTGGCCAACACTTTCCAGGTGTGGTCCCCCATACTGGAAAGAAGGGACGAACCCAAAAAAGATGCAGAGTGTGTCACAAGAGGGGGATACGGAAGGACACCACCACTCAATGTGACACTTGCCCCGATCATCCGGGCCTCTGCGTTATCGATTGCTTCAGGGAGTATCACACTTCCATGGAGTACTAAATTTTTATAATCCCCAACAGTCCACTAGAGAACATAAAAAACTATGGCTCTCAGACTTTGGAGACACGGAAACATTTTTTTTTCCCCAAAAAAATATTAGTTTTAGTGCAGGCATCCTCAAACTGCGGCCCCCCAGATGTTGTAAAACTATAACTCCCAGCATGCCCAGACAACCTACAGCAATCAGCAGGGCATGGTGGGAATTGTAGTTTTACAACATCTGGAGGGCCGCAGTTTTTAGGATGCCTGCTTAGGGTCTCCAAAGTCTGAGAACCATACATATTGGGCATCGTCGCGTGCGTAAAAGTCGTCGCTATAAAAATAACTTTTGCCCAAACGCCTCGGATGAACGGTGTTAAAAATATAAAATAAAAACTGTGCCATTTGAATCCTTTTTGCCGGTAACAAAGCAAGGGTTAACAGCCAAACAAAACTCAATATTTATGGCCCTGATTCTGTAGTTTGCAGAAACACCCCATATGTGGTCGTAAATGGCTATATAGCCGCACGGCAGGGCATAGAACGAAGGGAACTCCATATGGTTTCTAGAAGGCAGATTTTGATGGACAGTTTTTTTTTTGACACCATGTCCCATTAGAAGCCCCCCCTGATGTAGCCTAGACTAGAAACTCCAAAAAAGTGACCCCATCTAAGAAACTACACCCCTCAAGGTATTCAAAAGTTACTTTACAAACTATGTTAACCCTTTAGGTGTTCCACAAAACTAAATAGCGAATGTAGAAACAATTTTAGAATTTTTTTTTTGTTACATTGCCTCAAAAAAGAGTAATATAGAGCAACCAAAAATCATATTTACCCCTAAAATAGTCCCAAAACAACAACCACCTTATCCTGTAGTTTCCTAGATGGGGTCACTTTTGTGCAGTTTCTACTCTAGGGGTGCATCAGGGGGCTTGAAAGGGTACATGGTGTAAATAAACCAGTCCAGCAAAATCTGCCTTTCAAAAACCATATGACGTTCCCCTTCTTCTATGTCCTGCCGTTTAGCCAAATAGTAGTTTACGACCACATATGGGGTGTTTCTGCAAACTACAGAATCGGGGCAACCCATTTTGAGTTTTGTTTGGCAGTTAACCCTTGTTTTACTCCTGGAAAAAATTGATTATATTGGAAAATTTTCCAAAAAATTGAAATTTCAAAATTGTTTCTCCATCTGCCATCAACTCTTGTGGAACACCTAAAGGGTTAACAAAGTTTGTAAACCCAGTTTTGAATACCTTGAGGGGTGTACTTTCTTAGATGGAGTCACTTTTTTGAAATTTCTATTCTAGGGGTGCAACAGGGGGCTTCAAATGGGACATGGTATAAACAAAACCAGTCCTGCAAAATCTGCCTTCCAAAACCCATATGGTGTTCCCCTCCTTCTATGTGCTCCTGTTTGGCCAAACAGTAGTTTACGACCACATATGGGGTGTTTCTGCAAACTACAGAATCGGGGCAACCCATTTTGAGTTTTGTTTGGCAGTTAACCCTTGTTTTACTCCTGGAAAAAATTGATTATATTGGAAAATTTTCCAAAAAATAGAAATTTCAAAATTGTTTCTCTATCTGCCATTAACTCTTGTGGAAGACCTAAAGGGTTAATAAAGTTTGAAAAAACAGTTTTGAATACCTTGAGGGGTGTAGTTTCTAGAATGGGGTCATTTTTGGGAGGTTTCTATTATCTAAGCCTCACAATATGACTTCAAACCTGAACTGGTCCATAAAAAGTGGGATTTTGATGATTTCTGAAAATTTCAAAATTTGCTTCTAAACTTCTAAGCCTTGTAACATCCCCAAAAAATAAAATATCATTCCCAAAATGCTACAAACATGAAGTAGACATATGGGGAATGTAAAGTCATCACAATTTTTGGGGGTATTACTATGTATTACAGAGGTAGAGAAACTGAAACTTTGAAATTTGCTAATTTTTCAAAATTTACGGTAAATATTTTATTTTTTTATGCTAAAAAATTAACTTTTTTGACCCAATTTTAGCAGTGTCATGAAGTACAATATGTGACGAAAAAATAATCTCAGAACGGCCTGGGTAAGTCAAAGCGTTTTAAAGTTATGAGCACTTAAAGTGACACTGGTCAGATTTGCAAAAAATGGCCAAGTCCTTAAGGTGAAATTGGGCTGAGTCCTTAAGGGGTTAAGAAGACGAACAGCAGCTTAGACAGGTGAGGTAACACATTTCAATGTAAATAAATAGTTTTCAACATTCACGTGAAGTGCAGTAAGCTTGTGCGACCATGTGCTTTCACAAGATGGCAGATGGCAGTGAGCTTGATTGCAGATTAGGCACACACATATACACAGAAAGCTGTAGGAATTCTATGCATCTTTTGACTATTCTGACTCCGATTGTTGTGATAGCGATCTATCCCTTGTAAGACCTCTATGCCTGGCCTGTATAAGCAGATATAATCACTGTGGACAATCCTCATCAGATAACTGAACTCACCAATACCGTGTTCATCCACAAGTTGCTTTATTCTGTACATCAGATAAAAGGATACAGCAGAATGAATAGATCTCAATATTATGCGGTCAAAAGATGATACTTTCTTTAGCGTTCCATAAAGAATACATCTGTCCCTGTTACATGTGGTCTGTTAGCTGCATCCATGATACAGAAAGTGCTGTACTCCAGAAGAAGGGTGAAGCATTGAAAAGGAAAGGAGTCATAGATCTCAGGAAAGGGAACATGGAAAAACAAGTGCATTACCAAAAAAGTATATAACTAACCATAGAAATATCCATAGGAAATGGTATAAAAGAATAAACTATATAAATTCCCATCTACATTAATGTAAATATTAACTGTGTAACAGCATATATATTCTTATACATAAGAGCAGTATTATAGTGGTTATATTTGTGTACATGGGGCAGTATTATAGTAGTTATATTCTTGTACATAGGAGCAGTATTATAGTAGTTATATTCTTGTACATAGGAGCAGTATTATAATAGTTATATTCTTGTACATAGGAGCAGTATTATAGTAGTTATATTCTTGTACATAAGAGGCAGTATTATAGTAGTTATATTCTTGTACATAGGAGACAATATTATAGTAGTTATATTCTTGTACATAGGAGCAGTATTACGGTAGTTATATTCTTGTACATAGAAGCAGTATTATAGTAGTTATATTCTTGTACATAGGAGGCAGTATTATAGTAGTTATATTCTTGTACATAGGAGCAGTATTACGGTAGTTATATTCTTGTAAATAGGAGGCAGTATTATAGTAGTTATATTCTTGTACATAGGAGCAGTATTATAGTAGTTATATTCTTGTACATAGAAGCAGTATTATAATAGTTATATTCTTGTACATAGGAGCAGTATTACGGTAGTTATATTCTTGTACATAGGAAGCAGTATTATAGTAGTTATATTCTTGTACATAGAAGCAGTATTATAGTAGTTATATACTGTAACGGAACGCCTGGCACCCAAACTGGGTACCTCCGTTGATGGATGCTCCTAGAGGACTCCAAGCACTCCACTTGACACCATAAACACCACAGACCCCACTAACCACTGCAACTTGGTTGGGGTCTTGCCGTCCTCCACCCACGCTGGATCCAAGACCGGGCTTCAGCTTCCAGTGGGTGAACCTCTCTTCCTTCAGAGACCGATGCAGGGACAAGGAACAGGAACAGCTCTTACAAGAGCTAGGGATTATAGCCAGAGGAGTATACAGCGTATAGCAATCCCCACACACATGAGACGAGGCTCTATGTGGAAGGTAAAACAGGAACTCCCTTTATTGACCACACAAACATTGCCTTTTATACACATTTTCCAACAAGGTATAACCCCCGTGGACCTGGTTGGGAACTGAGGACATAACATAGCAGCCAATCATTTACAGTTTTATAGTTTAAACACAAAAACTATACATTTAACAAACACAATGGCATTGCCTGTGACGCAATTAATAACAGAATAGGCATTGTCTGTGACACAATTAACAACACAATAGCATTGCCTGTGACATATTTAACAAACACAATGGACTCTGCCTGTGATATATTTAACAAACACAATGGATGTGACGGTAACGTACACTACACACAGGGGGGAGGATAGTGACCACTGCGCTCCACCCTCACCCCTGGCCCTGCCTACTTGCCTCGCAAGTCCTAATGGCAGGGGACAACTAGATGGCAGTCCCTAACTTAGGATACGTGCTGGGAAGACAGACAAGACAAATAACGGAACGTGAACGGACCGGGTCAATACCTAGAGAGCTACGCAGTACTAAGGAATGAGCAGAGAATAGTCAGGAAAAGACGAGGTCAAATATCAGGAGAGAAACGAAGTACAACAAGAGTCCGCAAAGAATCGTCAGGTGGAAGCCGGGGTCAGGATACCAGGAGAGATGCGCAGTACAGGAGGAGCAGGCAGAGAATCGTCAGGGAACAGGATCAGGTAAGTATGCAGGAACAAAACAATCACCAGATACCTAAAATTAACAGGCAACCTGTGGTCAGCAGGCTGCCTGTATTTATAGTGGGGAGTGATGGTCATGTGACGTGGCCAGGAGCAGGGAGCCTCCCAGCTAGCAAAGCCGCCCCGGGAACGAGGCCAAACACAGATCCTCGCTCCTGAAGCTAAGCAGCAGGTCTGTGGCTGATAGGAGACCGAGTGCGCCTTTGGCGCCCCGTGACAATGGACTTAATCACTCTTTTCCCAACCACAGAAAACACCACATAGCCCCGTAAAAGTCACATCCCCTGATAGCCTCAATCTGGGTGAACAACCTATCCAAAGATCACCCAGAGTGGTTCAGGAATTTCCTGGAAGTCTTATTTTTGCCCCACCGTGCACATGGTCACATGCTCCAAATAGTTCCAGTAAAAAATCTAAGGGGCAGAAACAGAGCCTTTGAAATCCAATATGCCCAAATAGTGTCCCAGGGGCCATAGTCACAGGGCAAGAGGCTGGCAAGCAGGCCTCTCCAACTCCCAGTAACGAAGGTGCTTTCGTCACATATACTTATACATAGAAGGCAATTTTTGAGCAGTTGCATTCCTATGCAAATTATTATAGTAGTTATATTCTTGTAAAATGAAGACAGTATTTTAGTAGGGTGAGTAGTAAGAGACAGAGGATGTGAGCATAGACAGCTGAGGCTACTTTCACACTAGCGTTTTGGCTTTCCGTTTGTGAGATCCATTCAGGGCTCTCAAAAGCTGTCCAAAACGGATCAGTTTTCCCCTAATGCATTCTGAATAGAAAAGGATCTGCTCAGAATGCATCATTTTGCCTCCGTTCCATCTCCATTGTCCTCTGGAGGCGGACACCAAAATACTGCCTGCAGCGTTTTGCTGTCCACCTGACGAAGTCAATGGGGACGGATCCGTTTTCTCTGACACAATCTGACACAATAGAAAACAGATCCGTCCCCCATTGACTTTTAATGGTGTTCAAGACAAATCCGTCATGGCTATAGAAGACATAATATAAACGGATCTGTTCATGACGGATGCATGCGGTTGTATAATTGTAACGGAAGCGTTTTTCCAGATCCATGACGGATCCCCAAAAAATGCTAGTGTGAAAGTAGCCTAATGCAAAAGTGTCTTTAACCCCTTCTCGACCAGCAGTGGGACATGACTTGTTGCCCAGTGCAGTTCTATTACGGCGCACTGATCTGGCGGGTGCAGGAGCTGAGCCTGCCCAATCAGCTGCAGGCCACTGGCTGTTCCCGTTAGCCGGACCCCTGAAGTTTCGCCGGCATCGGTGAAAACACCGATGCCGGTGCATAAATCCCTTCTATGCCGCGGTCAGCGCTGACTGCGACATAGAATGTGTTTGCTGCAGGTGAGGGAGCCCAGGGGTACCCGTGCTGCTGTGGCAGGGACCCGATGGGTTAGAAGGCAGCCCTATGCCGTGCAAAGGCTGCCCAATGCCTTGCACGGCATTGGGACCTGCCTTCTACGGTTTTCATCCAGAAAAACGGATCCGGTATTTTTTTTTTCACAGATCAGTTTTGCTGGAAATTAATGCCGAATCTGGAATTCCGGCAAGTGTTCAGGATTTTTGGCAGGAGAGAAAACTGCAGCATGCTGCTGTATTTTCTCCGGCCAAAAAACATAAGAGGGACTGAACTGATGCATCCTGAACGGATTGCTCTCCATTCACAATGCATTATGATAAAACTGATCAGTTCTTTTCCAGTATTGAGCCCCTAGGACGGAACTCAATACCAGAAAACAAAAACGCTATTGTGAAAGTACCCTTATATAGAGTTGAGCGGATGGATGTTCGGGTTCGACGAGTTCGGCCGAACTTGAATAAAAAGTTTGGGTTCGGGAGCCGAACTTGAACCCGAACCCCATTGAATTCAATGGGGACCCGAACTTTTGGGCACTAAAATGGCTCTAAAATAGTCCTTGAAAGGGCTAGAGGGTTGCAAAAGGCATCAAAATGTGCTTAAGAGCATGGTAAATGCTCAGCAAACATATGTGGATAGGGAAATGACTTAAAATAACATAAAATACAGAAAAATTAAAAATAACAATCTGGATCTAGGAGTAGGAGGTTGAGGAGGTGGTGGATGGGTGTATGTGGCGGTGTAGGTTGACGTGGCGGTGTAGGTGGAAGCGGCGGTGAAGGAGGAATAGGTAGCCAACACTGTGTTATTTTTTATTTTTAAATTGGGGTATCCCCCAAAAATATTGGGATATATAACAAAATAAAACAAAGAATAAGTGCACTTGAGTACAAGAATGGATGGTTGAGGCTGGTATAAATGTCTATTCTGCACAAGGTACGGACAATCTCCCAAACCCTGGAGAGAAAGTGGAAGTACCCCCCTACCCACCCTCGATCCCTGGCCCTGAATGCCAGCATTAATAAACGTAAGCTTGTCCACATCGGCTGCGGCCTGTGATAATGCTCTCTGCCGTGCTAAACACACGTTCACACTATACACTGGCTGCAGGGCAGGTCAGCACCTCCAAGGCTGACAAAGCTTTTCCACATTTCGGCCATGCTAACCCTGCCTTCTCAGGTGCTGGTGGTGCCCCAGCTGCGTTGGCGACCTCTTCCTCCTCCTCTGCCTTCGCCTTGTGCTTCCACTGTGCCCCCGCTGTCAGGTGGGAATGCCATCAGCAGCGTGCGCTTGTAGTCGCGCATCTTCCGATCAGTAACAGATGTTTTCACTAAATTTAGTTCCCTGTCAGCAATGCAGAGCAGGGGTTCATTCACGGCAAAAGGTGGTTCATGTCACCCAGCAATAGAACAGAGGATTTTGAGAGATTTAGGCCCCTGTCAGCAATGCAGAGCAGGGGTTCATTCACGGCAAAAGGGGGTTCATGTCACCCAGCAATAGAACAGAGGATTTTGAGAGATTTTGGCCCCTGTCAGCAATGCAGAGCAGGGGTTCATTCACGGCAAAAGGGGGTTCATGTCACCCAGCAATAGAACAGAGGATTTTGAGAGATTTAGGCCCCTGTCACCCAGGCACAGCAGGAGTTTGTATATGCCAAAAATGGTAAAATGTCACCCGACAATTAACCCCTTAAGGACATAGGGCGTACAGGTACGCCCTTGTGCCCTGGTACTTAAGGACACAGGGCGTACATGTACGCCCTGTGTATTTTCGATCACTGCCGTGCGGCTGGCAGTGATCGGAACCCGGTGCCTGCTCAAATCATTGAGCAGGCACCTAGGCTAAATGCGCGGGGGGTCCTGTGACCCCCCCCATGTCGGCGATCGCGGCAAACCGCAGGTCAATTCAGACCTGCGGTTTGCTGCGATTTCTGCAGTTTCTGGTCCCCGCGGTCCCTGACCGCAGGGATCAGAAACTTTATATGCCTGAACCAACATTTTATTAACCCCCCCTGCACCCCCGAATGATTTTATGGTGGCGGGAGGTGCAGGGGGAGGGTTGCGGGCGGTGTGGGCGGTGCGGGAGGCGGGCGGTGCGGCAGGCGGGATCGCGATCCCCCGCCCGCCTCCCCTTGTATAATCGTTGGTTTCTAGTGGGTATACCAGGGTGCCAGCACATTGCTGGCACCCTGGTATAAACGGCTGACATCTGCGATGCGATGTCAGCCGTTTAACCCTTTCCATACAGCGGTCAGTACGGACCGCTGTATGGAAAAGGTTAACAGCGCAGGGAGCTCCCTCCCTCTCCCATCGGGGGGCTGCTGTGCCTTTGCAGCCCCCCGATGGGGAGGGAGAGAGCCCCCAGACAGCCCCCCGACAGATTCCCTCCTTACCCTTCCCCGTCTGCGCAGTTCTGACCAGTACTGAGAAGACGGGGAAGGTTCCCATGGCAACAGGACGCCTCTCAGGCGTCCTGCTGTCCATGGTGCTGAACAGATCTGTGCTAAAAGGCAGAGATCTGTTCAGACAAAGTGTAAAATACAGTACAGAACAATATATATTGTACTGTACTGTATTATACAGACATCAGACCCACTGGATCTTCAAGAACCAAGTGGGTCTGGGTAAAAAAAAAAGTGAATAAAAGTGAAAAAAAAGTAAAAATCAAAAAACACATTTATCACTGATTAAAAATGAAAAAAAAAAAAATTCCCTACACATGTTTGGTATCGCCGCGTCCGTAACGACCTGATCTATAAAACGGTTATGTTACTTTACCCGAACGGTGAACGCCATAAAAATAAAAAATAAAAAACTATGATGAAATTGAAATTTTGCCCACCTTACTTCCCAAAAAAGGTAATAAAAGTGATCAAAAAAGTCGCATGTACGCCAAAATTGTAACAATCAAACAGTCATCTCATCCCGCAAAAATCATACTCTACCCAAGATAATCGCCCAAAAACTGAAAAAACTATGGCTCTTAGACTATGGAAACACTAAAACATGATTTTTTTTGTTTCAAAAATGAAATCATTGTGTAAAACTTACATAAATAAAAAAAAAGTATACATATTAGGTATCGACGCGTCCGTATCGATCGGCTCTATAAAAATATCACATGACCTAACCCCTCAGATGACCACCGTAAAAAAAAAAAAAAAAACGGTGTAAAAAAAGCCATTTTTTGTCATCTTACGTCACAAAAAGTGTAATAGCAAGCAATCAAAAAGTCATATGCACCCCAAAATAGATGCCAATAAGACCATAATCTCATCCCGCAAAAAATGAGACCCTACTTAAGATAATCGCCCAAAAACTGAAAAAACTATGGCTCTTAGACTATGGAGACACTAAAACATTTTTTTTGTTTTAAAAATGAAATCATTGTGTAAAACTTACATAAATAAAAAAATTTGAATACATATTAGGTATCGCCGCGTCCGTGACAACCTGCTCCATGAAATTACCACATGATCTAACCTATCAGATGAATGTTGTAAATAACAAAAAAAAAACGGTGCCAAAAAAGCTATTTCTTGTTACCTTGCCGCACAAAAAGTGTAATATAGAGCAACCAAAAATCATATGTACCCTAAACTAGTACCAACAAAACTGCCAACCTATCCCGTAGTTTCTAAAATGGGGTCACTTTTTTGGAGTTTCTACTCTAGGGGTGCATCAGGGGGGCTTCAAATGGGACATGGTGTAAAAAAAAACTGTCCAGCAAAACCTGCCTTCCAAAAACCGTATGGCATTCCTTTCCTTCTGCGCCCTGCCGTGTGCCCGTACAGCGGTTTACGACCACATATGGGGTGTTTCTGTAAACTACAGAATCAGGGCCATAAATAATGAGTTTTGTTTGGCTGTTAACCCTTGCTTTGTAACTGGAAAAAAAATATTAAAATGGAAAATCTGCCAAAAAAGTGAAATTTTGAAATTGTATCTCTATATTCCATTAAATCTTGTGCAACACCTAAAGGGTTAACAAAGTTTGTAAAATCAGTTTTGAATACCTTGAGGGGTGTAGTTTCTTAGATGGGGTCACTTTTATGGAGGTAATAATCTAGGGGTGCATCGGGGGGCTTCAAATGGGACATGGTGCCAATAAAACAGTCCAGCAAAATCAGCCCTCCAAAAACCAAACGGCGCACCTTTCACTCTACGCCCCGCTGTGTGCCAGTACAGTAGTTTACGGCCACATATGGGGTGTTTCTGTAAACAGCAGAGTCAGGGCAATAAATATACAGTCTTGTTTGGCTGTTAACCCTTGCTTTGTTAGTGGAAAAAATTGGTTAAAATGGAAAATTAGGCAAAAAAATGAAATTCTCAAATTTCATCGCCATTTGCCAATAACTCTTGTGCAACACCTAAAGGGTTAACGACGTATGTAAAATCAGTTTTGAATACCTTGAGGGGTGTAGTTTCTTAGATGGGGTCACTTTTATGGAGTTTATAATCTAGGGGTGCATCAGGGGGGCTTCAAATGGGACATGGTGTAAATAAACCAGTCCATAAAAATCAGCCTTCCAAAAACCGGCGCACCTTTCACTCTACGCCCCGCTGTGTGGCCGTACAGTAGTTTACGGCCACATATTGGGTGTTTCTGTAAACGGCAGAGTCAGGGCAATAAAGATACAGTCTTGTTTGGCTGTTAACCCTTGGTTTGTTAGTGGAAAAAATGGGTTAAAATGAAAAATTAGACAAAAAAATGAAATTCTCAAATTTCCTCCCCATTTGCCAATAACTCTTGTGCAACACCTAAAGGGTTAACAACGTATGCAAAATCAGTTTTGAATACCTTGAGGGGTGTCGTTTCTTAGATGGGGTCATTTTTGGGTGGTTTCTATTATGTAAGCCTCGCAAAGTGACTTCAGACCTGAACTGGTCCCTAAAAATTGAGTTTTTGTAAATTTCTGAAAAATTTCAAGATTTGCTTCTAAACTTCTAAGCCTTGTAACATCCCCAAAAAATAAAATATCATTCCCAAAACAATTCAAACATGAAGTAGACATATGGGGAATGTAAAGTCATCACAATTTTTGGGGGTATTACTATGTATTACAGAAGTAGAGAAACTGAAACTTTGAAATTTGCAAATTTTTCCAAATTTTTGTTAAATTAGGTATTTTTTGGTGCAAAAAAAATAATTTTTTTGACTTCATTTTACCAGTGTCATGAAGTACAATATGTGACGAAAAAACAATCTCAGAACAGCCTGGATAAGTCAAAGCGTTTTAAAGTTATCAGCACTTAAAGGGACTCTGGTCAGATTTGCAAAAAATGGCCTGGTCCTAAGGTGTAAAAAGGCTGTGTCCTTAAGGGGTTAAAAATAAGAATTTTTTAAATGTTGGTCCCTGTCACCTATGCAGAGCAGGGTTTTCTACCTAGCAAAAATGGTAACATGTCACCCGACAATTAAAAATAAGATTTTTTTTAATTGAGGGCACTAAAATGGGCACTTTTTTGCAATAAAATTACTCTAAAATAGTTCTTGAAAAGGCTAGAGGATTGTAAAAGGCAGTAAAATGTGCTTAAGAGCATTGCAACAAATGTGGATAGGGAAATAACTTAAAATAAAATAACTAAAAATTGCAAATAATTAACCAGCAACTCAGAGGAGGAGGTGGATATGGAGTGGGAGGTTGAGGAGGCGGTGAATGTGGTGTTGTAGGTGGAGGCAGCGATGGAGGAGGAGGAGGTAGCCAACAATGTTTTTTTGTGTTTTTTTTTAAATTGGGGTAGGTAGCCCCCAAAATATTGGGACAAATAAAATAAAATAAAACAAAGAATCATTGCACTTGACTTGAGTACAAGAATGTATGTTTGATGGTGGTATAAATGTCTATTCTGCACAAGGTACAGACAAGTCCTGAGGGATCCAAGCCTGGTTGCCTTTGCCTTGTGCTTCCACTTGTCCCCCGGTGTCAGTTGGGAATGCTCTTAGGAGAGCATCTACCAGCGCATCTTCCTATCACGCTCCAGTGAGGGAATTAAGGACGGTACGTTGTCTTTGTAACGGTGATCCAGCAGGGTGGCCACCCAGTAGTCCACACACGTTAAAATGTGGACAACTCTGCGGTTGTTGCACAGGCACTGCAGCATGTAGTCGCTCATGTGTGCCAGGCTGCCCAGAGGTAAGGACAAGCTGTCCTCTGTGGGAGGTGTATCATCTGTGTCCTCTGTATCCCCCCAGTCACGCTCCAGTGATGGCCACGAGCTACGTTGGGTGCCACCCTGCTATGAACATGGTTCCTCCTCCTCATTCCCCTCCTCTTCCTCCACCTCGTCATCCTCCAGAACTGTACCCTGGCTGGCCAAATGTATACCTGGCCTCTGCTGGTGCAGGAACCCACCCTCTGAGCCACTTCTAAATGAATGGCCTGAAACCCTTTGAAATGACCCCTCTTCCTCCTGCTTCTCCTCCTGTGCCACATCCTCTTCCATAATCACCCTAAGTGTTTTTTCAAGGAGACATAGAAGTGGTATTGTAACGCTGATAATGGCGTCATCGCCACTGGCCATGTTGGTGGAGTACTCGAAACAGTGCAACATGGCACACATGTCTCGCATGGAGGCCCACTCATTGGTGGTGAAGTGGTGCTGTTCCACAGTGCGACTGACCCGTGCGTGCTGCAGCTGAAACTCCACTATGGCCTGCTGCTGCTCTCACAGTCTGGCCAGCATATGCAAGGTAGAGTTCCATATGACGCGGTGAGCAGGAAGGCCGAAGTTACGCTGTAGAGCAGACAGGCGAGCAGCAGCAGGATGAGAATGCCGAAAGCGCGCACAGACGGCCCGCACTTTATGCAGCAGCTCTGACATGTCGGGGTAGTTGTTAATGAATTTCTGCACCACCAAATTCAGCACATGCGCCAGGCAAGGGATGTGCGTCAAACCGGCTAGTCCCAGAGCTGCAACGAAATTTCGCCCATTATCGCACACCACCAGGCCGGGCTTGAGGCTCACCGGCAGCAACCACTCATCGGTCTGTTGTTCTATACCCCTTCACAGCTCCTGCGCAGTGTGGGGTTTGTCCCCCAAACACGTAAGTTTTAGAACTGCCTGCTGACGTTTACCCCTGGCTGTGCTGAAGTTGGTGGTGAAGGTCTTTCGCTGACCGGATGAGGAGGTGGTAGAAGAGGAGGAGGAATCCGAGTAGGAGGAGGGGGCAACAGGAGGAAAAGAAAAATGCCCTGCGATCCTTGGTGGTGGAAGGACATGCGCCAAACCGCTATCCGCCTGGTGCCCAGCCGCCACTACATTTGCCCAGTGTGCAGTTACGGAGATATAGCGTCCCTGCCCGTGCTTACTGGTCCACGTATATGTGGTTAGGTGGACCTTGCCACAGATGGCGTTGCGCAGTGCACACTTGATTTTTTCCGCCACTTGGTTGTGCAGGGAAGAGACGGCTCGTCTTGAGAAGTAGTGGCGGCTGGGAACGACGTGCTGTGGGACAGCAACTCCACCAGATGGAATGACAGCATTTCAAAGGCCAGTAGTTTAGAAATGCTGGTATTCAGGGCCATGGATTGAGGGTGGGTAGGGGGGTACTTCCGCTTTCTCTCCAGGATTTGGGAGATTGAGAGCTGAACGCTGACATGGTGGAGATGCTTGGTGACAGAGGTGTTGGTGTTGGTGGCACATCATCTGTTTGCTGGGCGGCAGGTGATACTGTTACTCCAGAGGTGGAGGAAGAGGGTGAGACAGCAGCACAAGAGGGAGCAGGAGGAACCTAAGACCTTTCTTGGTTTTTAAGGTGCTTACTCCACTGCAGCTCGTGTTTTGCATGTAGATGCCTGGTCATGCAGGTTGTGCTAAGGTTCAGAATGTTAATGCCTCGCTTCAGGCTCTCATGGCACAGCGTGCAAACCACTCGGGTCTTGTTGTCAGCACATTGTGTGAAGAACTGCCATGCCAGGGAACTCCTTGGAGCTGGCTTTGGTATGCTCGATCCCTGGGTGCGGTGGGCAGTAGCAGGCGTACTATCTTTGAGACTGCCGCTCTGCTTTTGCCCACTGCTCCCTCTTTTGCTGTGCTGTTGGCTTGGTGTGACCACTGCCTCTTCCTCCAAACTATGAAAGTCACTGGCACGACCTTCATTCCATGTGGGTGGGTCTAGGACCTCATCGTCCTCTACATCATCTTTCACCCAATCTTCCCCCCTGCCCTCCTTGTCGGTCTGCAGACTGCAGAAAGCCGCAGCAGTTGGCACCTGTGTTTCGTCCTCATCCGAGACGTGCTGCGATGGTCCTCCCATGTACTCATTCTGAAACATAAGTGGTTGGGCATCAGTACATTCAATGTCTTTCACTTCTGGGGCAGGGCTAGGTGGATGGCCCCGGGAAATACTGCCAGCAGAGTCATCAAAAAGCATAAGAGACTGCTGCATGACTTGGGGCTCAGACTGCTTGGCTGATTTGCAAGGGGGTGAGGTGAAAGACTGATAGGCATGGGATGCAGGTGCCAACTCTGAGCTTTCTGCAGAGGACCGGGTGGGAGACAATGTGAAGGAACTTGATCCACTGTCACCCACCCAATCTACTATCGCCTGTACTTGTTCTGGCCTCACCATCAGTAGAGCGGCATTGGGGCCTACCAAATACCGCTGCAGGTTCTGTCGCCTACTCGCACCTGAGGAAGGTGTTTCACTTGGACGTGTAGCTGGCACAGATCGACCACGTCCTTTCCCTGCAACAGGAGCTCCACCAACACCACCACGACCATGTCCACGTCCCTTATTTGATGTTCTCCTCATTATTTGCGTTCACCCACCAGGTGTCAATTAAACTGCCAATAGTCAACAATTAATTTCCTTAACAGTAAGGCAGTGCCCGTGTCATAAACAGAATACATTTCTTTAGCTCACACAACAGTGTAACAGAGCAAATGAATACAATTACTTCACTATCCCCAAAAGTTAGAATTTTCAAAAATTTAACTGCAGAAGATAACGGTTTAATTTGAAACACAGCGTACACCGAAAATGTGCAATCTACCACACCAGTGTTTATTGCAAACAACTCTAGAAATGCAGTATTTCACAGGTAAATTCTAAAAATAGCTAATGCTGCGTTGTACGCAAAAGTGCTCTGGGGCAATAGTACAGTGTTTTTTGGCAACCAACTGTGTAAATGCAGAGTTCCACTGGTTACTTCGCATGAAAGAAATACAGGGTAGGCCTCAGATCTGCTATGTAGGCCGAAACCAGTGTTTATTGCAAACAACTGTAAAAATGCAGTATTTCACTTCTTAATTATAAAATAGGTATTAATACTGAGGTGTACGCAAAAGTGCTCTGGGGCACTAGAACTGTTTTTTGGGCAAACAACTCTAGAAATGCAGTATTTCACTGTTTATTTATAAAATAGGTAATACTGCGCTGTACGCAAAAGTGCTATCTAGCACAAAAATTTTGCTTTTTTACAGCTGCAAGGTAACGGCACTATTTAAGGGTTTTATTGGACTGTCAGATATGCAGTGCATGTGGCAGACAGATAAAAAACTTACTTTAGGTCACAAAAATGTGTGACAGTCTGACAGACTAGTGTAATTGAATAATTTTCAATGCCAGGTATGCACTGTCGGCTGTAGGGATACTTGACCTGTCAAAAAAAGGGAATTTTACCTCCACTGAGCTACCAGAACAGAAGTAGACTAATGTCCCAGGCAGTTAACATGCAGTTTCAAGGTGACTGCATTTAACAAAATGGCCACCGACGCCGACCTCACTAACAGATGGATTACAAATTTTTTGGGAGTATCACTGATCTCAGGGCTGGGCACAATATTGTAGCATAGCACCCTCAATTATCGCTGTAGTATTTAGATTGTACAACACCAGAATTCTGCCCTAATCTGTTCCTCACAGCAGCAGCATCCTCTCCCCAGTGGCGTACCAAGTGGGGGGCGGGGGGGGGGGGGGGGGGCCCGCCCCGGGTGCCACTCACAAGGGGGGTGCCAGCCGCGACTGAGGGAAAAAAAATAAAAAAAAATGTGGCGAGTGGGCCAGGCGTGGCGCTGTGATAGGGGCAGGGCTCCAGATGGTCTCTCCCTCCCCCTGTGCTGCTGCCGCCGCGGCGAATAAGAAGAGGGACAGGGCCGGGGGAGGGGCTGTGGCCACTGCGCCACCAATGAAGATAACTGAGCTGTTAATACAAATACAGGAGGCGGGTGCCGGAATCAAATAGCGGCACCCGACCTCTATGACAGGGAGCTGCGATCAGCTGCAGTTAACCACTTAGGTGCCACTCCCTGTCATAGAGGTCGGGTGCCGCTATTTGATTCCGGCACCCGCCTCCTGTATTTGTATTAACAGCTCAGTTATCTTCAGAGTGCGCCCCCCCCAGTATAATAAACATTGAGTGCATCCCCCCAGTATAATAAACATTGATTGCGGCGCCCCCCCCCCAGTATAATAAACATTGAGTGCGCCCCCCCCCCCAGTATAATAAACATTGGTGGGCAGTGGGCAGTGGGCAGTGCCAATGAGGGTTAAAAAATAAAAAATTAACTCACCTCCTCCAATTGATCGCGTAGCTGCTGCCGGTCTCCTTATAATTTCTTCAGGACCTGTGGTGACGTCACTGAGCTCCAGCCTCTATCACATGGTCCATTACCATGGTGATGGATCATGTGATGTATCATGTGATGAGCTCAGTGACATCACCACAGGTCCTGCGTCCTGAAGAAAAAGTACATGAGACCAGCTGCTAAGCGATCAATTGGAGGTGGTGAGTTCATTTTTATTTATTTTTTTAACCCTGATTGGCACTGCCCACCAATGTTTATTATGTTGGGGGGGGGCGCACTGTGCCACCAATGTTTATTATACTGGGGTGTTGGGGGGGGGGCGCAGGCGCACTGCACCACCAATGTTTATATGTTTATTATGCTAGGGAGGGGGGGCGCACTGCCCACCAATGTTTATTATGTTGGGGGGCACACTGCGCCACCAATGTTTATTATACTGGGGTGTTTGGTGGCGCAGTGCGCCCCCCCTCCCTAGTATAATAAACATATAAACATTGGTGGCGCAGTGCGCCACCAATGTTTATATGTTTATTATACTAGGGAGGGGGGGCGCACTGCGCCACCAATGTTTATTATACTAGGGTGTTGGGGGGGGCGCACTGCACCACCAATGTTTATATGTTTATTATACTAGGGAGGGGGGGGGCACTGCGCCACCAATGTTTATTATACTGGGGTTTAAGGGGGTGCAGGTTTTTATTTTATTAAGGAAGGGTTAAGGGGTCTATTAAGGGGTGGTTAATGGGTTTTATTAAGGGGGGTTAATGGGTTTATTTCGTTAAGGGGGTGTGCAGAGTTTTATTTTATTAAGGGGTTTTATTTTTATTTATAAATATTATTGAAAACATTGAAAAAAGTTTGTGCATGTTTTCTTAACTTTCTTGGGGGGGGGGGGGGGGGGGGCCAAACAAAGGGTTCGCCCCGGGTGCCAAATGCTCTAGGTACGCCCCTGCCTCTCCCTACACTGATCAGAGCAGAGTGACGGGCGGCGCTACGTGACTCCAGCTTATATAGAGGCTGGGTCACATGCTGCACTTGGCCAATCACAGCCATGCCATTAGTAGGTGAAGAGAAATGTGACTCCATCTTGTTCCTGCTCTAAATATGTAAAGAATTGTTATAACATCTCACCCACGCACTGTTTCAAGTTCCCCCGCTGTGAGTTAGGCTCGCTTATCTGTCCCAGGACAGATTCTGGGAATCCCCCAGAACTAGTACAAACGTTCTTGCCTTATTCAGGGTCATTCGGCACAACTGCGTACATTCTTATATATGACTGATTAAAACCTATTCTTTTTGCTTACTGCACGTACACATACCATATAAGGATGTTCCAGTAGATTGTGTATGAACACCAATGTTTATCTATATGATTGGTTTAACCCTGTTGTTATGCAAACCTTTCTACTGCCTATATAAGGCCAAGCTATAGCATAATAAAGTTAGAGTATTTCTCAGTGATACCTGTGTGTGTCATGTTATTGCCAACTGAGAAATATCTCTCCTGACGTCAGTGGCATCAAACCAAGGTGGTCGTAGAGGTCCAGAAAGGTCCAAATCCTTTCAGTAGGCATGGTTGTGATGGCCTCTTAGGGAAAAGTAGTTAAATGCTTGTTGATTGGCTGCCCTGCAGCCTTTCAAAAAGCGCCAAGAGATCGCCGAACACCGAACCCAAAATTTTATGGAAATGTTCGGGTTCAGGTCCATGTGCCAAAAATCGTACAGTTCGGTGGTTTGCCACTAACAGGCAATGCATTACAATACAGATATATTGTAATGCATTGCAGAGGGGATCAGACCCCCAAAAGTTAGTCATAAATAAAGTAAAAAAAGGGTTTTTAATAAAAAATAAAGTTTCAAGTAAAAAAAGAAAAAACGCCACTTTCCCCATATTTTATAATAGAAAATGAAAAGAAAAAACACACATTTTAGGTATCGCCGTGTCCGTAACGACCGACTCTATAAATATATTACATTATCCACCCAGTCTGATAAACACCATAAAAAATAAAAACTGTAAAAAAAAAGGCATTTTTGTCACCTTACATCACAAAAAGTGCAACACCAAGCGATCAAAAAGGTGTATGTCCACAAAACGATAGCAATAAAACCATCACCTCAGTCCGCAAAATATGAGCCTCTACATAAGAAAATCGCTCAAAAAATAATAAAAACTATAGCTCTCAGAATATGGAGACACTAAAACGTCATTTTTTTGTTTCAAATATGCTATTATTGTGTTAAAGTGAAATAAAAAAAGAAAAGTAGACATATTAGGTATCGCCGCATCCGTAACAACCAGCTCTATAAAATATCATATGACCAAACCCCTCAGGTGAACACCGGAAAAAATAAAAAATAAAAACTGTAAAAAAAAGCCATTTTTGTCACCTTACATCACAAAAATTGCAACACCAAGCGATCAAAAAGGTGTATGCCCCCCAAAATAGTACCAATCAAACTGTCACCTCATCCCGCAAAAAATTTGATCCTACCTAAGACAATTGGTCAAAAACTAAAAAGCTATGGCTCTCCGACTATGGAGACACTAAAACATCATTTCTTTGGTTTAAAAAATGCTATTATTGTGTAAAACTTAAATAAATAAGAATTTGCACAACCATCAAAGGTGAGCCTCCAATTTGGAGTCTATTTCACTTTTCCCACACGTTTTCATCCTATGGTGTGTCTTTTTGTTTATATAGTAAACATATGCCTGAATATTTGATTCCAGAAAACCATATGGCGTTCCTTTCCTTCTGCGCCCTACCGTGTGCCCTTATATCAGTTTACGACCACATGTGGGGTGTTTCTGTAAACCGCAGTATTAGGGTAATAAATATTGAGTTTTCTTTGGCTGTTAACCCCCGATGTGTTAAAGGAAAAAAATTGATTAAAATAGAAAATCTGTCAAAAAAGTGACATTTTGAAATGTCATACTCCATTTTCCTTTAATTCTTGTGGAGCACCTAAAGGGTTAACAAAGTTAGTAAAATCAGTTTTGAGTAGCTTGAGGGGTTTAGTTTCTACAATGGGGTCATTTATGGGGGGTTTCCACTATGTAAGCCCCACAAAGTGACTTCAGACCTGAACTGGTCCTTAAAAAGAGGGTTTTGTAAATTTTCGTAAAAATTTTAGGAATTGCTTCTAAACTTCTAAGCCTTCTAACGTCCTAAAAAAATTAAATGACATTTACAAAATGATGCCAACATAAAGTAGACATAGGGGGAATGTAAAGTAGTAAATATTTTCTGAGGTATCACTTTCTGTTTTAAAAGCAGAGAAATGAAAATTTTGAAAATTTATAATTTTTCTAAATTTTTGGTAAATTTGGGATTTTTTCATAAACAAAGGGAGAATATATTGACTGAAATTTATGACTATTATGAAGTACAATGTTTCACGAGAAAACAGTCTCAGAATGGCTTGGATAAATAAGGGTTCCAAAGCTATTATCACATAAAGTGACACATGTCGGATTTGCAAAAAAATGGCCTGGGCAGAAGGGTGAAAACTGGCCCGGGGTATAAAGGGTTAAAATCTAAATTTGTTTGTGTTTGGAGGTCGATTTCACATTTGTTGTAAACACAAACAGGTGCAGTTTGTATTTTTGGATGGACGGATGTTTTTCTTTTTTTGTGCAGCAGTGGTGCATTAATTAGGGCATAAAGGCGCTTTTTACATATAATCTATAACTGACAGGCTAAATGGCTTCATTTTCTACCTGAAAGTGGCATCTGTCACCTGATCACAAAGACCTACACCATTAATTTTTACAGTGCATATTTAGAGAGTAATTGCACAGAGCAGAACTATTATTATAGTCATTTGTCGTTCTTTTTTCTTTTTCCTTAAATAAGAGGCGAAAGAACTATAATGCTGAATTACAGAACAACTAAAAAGCCTCATATTTCTTATCCAATATTCGAATAATGGGTGTCACACGTAATTGACAGGACTAATGTTCTCGGATTATATCCAGATAATTGGTTACAATAGACTTTACGGCGAAACAATTAACATCTGTTAAACTCAGATACTAAATTTAAAGTTTTCTACATCTTTCTGATCTATGACCTAGCAATGGAATTTTTTTTTTTAAAGGAGCTCTCGACCATTATGATTTAGAGCGACATTTTATACTAGGTCCATTTTTAAATTTATGTCCTGGCACACAATGTAAGTCAATGGGGACGGATCTTTTTTCTATGGCACAACAGAAAACGGATCTGTCTCCCATTGACTTTCATTGGAGTTCATGACGGATCCGTCTTGACTATGTTACAGATAATACAAACGGATCCGTTCATGGCGGATGCATGCGGTTGTATTATTGTAACGGATCTGTTTTTGCAGATCCATGACGGATCCGCCCAAAACGCGAGTGTGAAAGTAGCCTAAACTGCTTCCTAGTGTCACCCATGACGGGCTGCACAAATTGACTATAGTGGTCATCCCCCTCCTTCCATGATCACATCTCTTTAGTGCTGAGAGTACCCCTCAGATAAGAGTGCCATGTAAATGCAACATGTATGTTGTGCCACGTGATAAGCCACATGCCACTGACTTACATTATGCCACTCCACTGAAATGCTACAGCAAGATAAAAGTCTGTTATGCAGCAAGTGCTGATCTGAGTCAGAGTTCAGTGCCAGGGTGACGCTGGAGGCATTCTCATGTCTGGTTGCATGGTCTCCTTAATATATTAACAGGAGTGTCTGCAGAGCCTTGGGGAGAGACTGGAGTCATAGGATGGCGGCAAAGAGCAAATCTGAGGATGCAGGTTCAGCTGAACCTGTGAGGGAGATCGCTATCTAGTTGAGGTGTGTGCCATTTGCCAATTGGTGCACCACCTCTAGGCCTAGATAGGGCAAAGAGCAGCTTAGTAGGATGGCCATACAAGTGGTAGCTGCTTTGCACTGCACAGTGAATGTGGAAAGGGTATGGAAGATTTAGGTCTGTGATTGATAAGGCAGCCATCTTGCCGCTTAGAATACCTGCAGCAGAGAGAAAGGAGCTGTATGCATTATATGAGTGACTTGAGGAGTGAGATACCGTAGCCTGTAGATGCCAGTGCAGAGCATGCATAGTGTGTTGCAGCAAGGAGATAACTCCTGTACAGAGAGTGCAATAGGGCACCATCCAAAATTTCGACTGGACACCAAGGGAAGTTTGGTGCAACGCATGCCAAGTGCGAGTGAGAATGTTGCCTCTTAAAGAGACTGATGGTGATTGAGACTGTGCGTGACTCTCGTAATAGCATGCTTACGAGAATTCCAAAGTCGGTTGTTTCATCTTGTTCTCCAGTTGACCACTTAGTCTGTTGCCTCTTCTAACCAATATACTTTTTGCTCCACGTGAGTCCAGTAAAAGCTTGTTCAAGTTACGCCTGTGTTCCTCCTGGAATCCTCTGTAAACTAATCAGATACCAGACCACTAAATGAATGAGATTCCAGACCAGATCCTTAAATGAATCCCACATCAGGCTCATAAATGAATTAGTATAGAGTATACAATGTATCCGAGATGCTCACCAGTCCACGGACTGGAGCACAGCCCACCAACTACCAATTGATGCCAAAATATCTAAAACGAAAAAAAAAAGAAAATGGCCGGCTCAGTCAATTTGCGTACACTTTACTAGATCAATTCATACACATTTTGTGTAAAAAACTATAAAAACAATATCCCCATACATAAACGTATTAAAAACACATTCCTGGTCCCTGTAAATGCGAAGCTCTCACATAAAACCTTTGATTGATATAAAATATGGCCTTGTGAACGTTAGAATTCTTTGAATCAATATAGCTAACGCGCACTTGATTGTAAATTTACTTATATAAATGTCTTGGTGTTCACAATGTTCGATAGTCTAGCGCTTATACCAGTCCTTATAGTGCTATTGAATTATAAATAAAATGTCCTGCTATAAATACAACAACAACAACAAAACATTTGTAAAGCGCTTTTCTCCCGTATGACTCAAAGCGCATAAATAAATGTTCAATAATCTTAGCGCTCCTGCACTTATGCTGGGACTTATAGTGCTATTAGATTATAGGTGCAATGTCCCGCTGTTGATAGATGTTCAGTAGTGCAGCGCTCCTGCGCTTGAACTGGGACTTGTAATACTAACGGGCTATGCATGAAATGTCCCGCTATGTCCCACTTTGTCCACTTGTTTGGATATATTGTATATTAGTTCATTTGTATTAGTAGTGGTTGATTTACACACGGAACCCGCGGCGTATTGCTGTCTCGTGTCGGCTGTACGCTCCTCTGTATGCCGGCTTGGACGAACTTCTTGCACATGCGCCCTTGTGTTACAGAGATGCCGAAGCCTCTCTGGAGCGCCTCATGTGGATTAGACTGTTACCAGACGCGTTTCGGAACAAAACCCTTCCTTCCTCAGTGGTAACTTATAATGCATTTATTTATATCAGGACGTTTTATTTATAATTCAATAGCACTATAAGGACTGGTATAAGCGCTGAAGCGCTAGTGTCATGCCCTGCTCCGGCTATGTGCGGAGGTCTGCCAGGTTAGCAGCACATGTGTAGCCTTTTGTTTTTGTTTTGGAGTTAAGCTATATCCGCCTCCCTTCAGGTGCACTGGGTGGGGTCGTTGGTTTGAGTTTAAATTAAGCCCACTCCCAGTGTCCTGTGCGGGTTATAGCTTCTGTCTGGTTCAGAGGAAGGAAGGATTTGCTGTTCCTGCTCAGAAAGATAAGTTGGTTTTGTTTTCTTGTGGTTGTCTGTCTAGGCTGTTAGAGAGACGCCTGCCCCCTCCAGGTCTGAGTGAACAGGCTGCCTCTTTCCCCCTTTCACCATCTTAGGGATTTTAGGGAATCTTCAGCCAAGGCACGAGGACACGATATTCCCACCTTCCGGGTCTGAACGTGGGCATAGAAGTCAAGGGAGAGCTGGTAGGGATTTGTCAGGAGGTGACCTTTATCCCCAGCTTCTTGCCTAGACACTGATTTGTTTATATTCTGTGTATCTTGTATCCTGTCCACCGTGACAGCTAGACTATCGAACATTGTGGATTCCAGTAAAGTTACAATCAAGTGCGCGTTAGATATATAGATTCAAAGAACTATAAGGTTCACAAGGCCATATTTTATATTAATCAAAGGTTTTATGGGAGAGCTTCACATTTACAGGGACCAGGAATGTGTTTTTAATAAGTTTATATATGGGGATATTGTTTTTATAGGTTTTTTATACTAAATGTGTATGAATTGATCTAGTAAAGTGTACGCAAATTGACTTTGAGCCGGCCATTTTCTTTTTCTTGTAATTGAATTAGCCGCGAGACCAGACCCAGTGAATGAACCAGACCCCAGACCAGATCCCTAAGTGAATCAGACATAAGAATGGTTCCATCTTGCTTCAAGGGCCCACTAGGAAGAAAGGCTGCTTAAAAGGCATATGGAGAGACGGAGCTGATATTGGACTAAAATGGAAATTCTATTTTTACAAGACCCCTTTTGCATACAGAGCGTCACCCTAGGCTATGAACCTCTAGTGCCTAGGATAGAATATTGCCCTGTGCACCTCCTGGCCGGTCTATATTGGGGGCCACATTACGCTCATTTGCATTGAGATAATGAACATAATAGGTGTATCCACACTAGAGCTAATTACTTTTACCAGCAGCATCTGCTTTGTATACGGCTTCATTAGAGTAGATTCATGACTCGTCTTTGCACTGAACAGGCCGCGGATCTATTCTCTCCATGTATATCCACTAGTGATAGGCGATAACAGAAAGAAAACAACACAACCCCGGCCCATTTATTCCAGCTTTAATTGTTATAAGGAAATCTGTAATAAAACTGAAATGATTTGGGAGACAAAGTTCTGTTATTGAGATTGCAACGATTTATATTTTCCATTAACTCGGAGGCCTTTATCATTTAATCACACAAAGCCGGGACGAGAGGTGCAGCTTCTAGAATTGCCTTCTAATTTTAGACTATGGCGGTTTAATAAGACGCTGCACACTGTGAGGAGTTTATTAGCTCGCAAAATGTCTGCTTTTGATCAGCTTTATGATGAAAATCTCTAGGTTAAAATAAACCACTGCTGGGACACATTATAACTTAGGATATTTAAAGCTGGTACATAAAAAAAATAAAAAAAATCCTTCCATCACCTACTTTAGTGTTGTTCACAGATTTACTTTGTAAAATAATTTTTGGAAAGATTATAATGAAAAAATAAATAAATGCATTGCTTATGAGTTATGTAAAGTAAGGTCTTCAGGTTGTCGCTTGTCTCCCCTGCCTATTGAAAGTGCATTACAATCTGCTGCCCTGGACAGTCACAGCTTAGAGCAGTACACAGGAGATAGGATGGCCTCATATTCCCATTCAGGGATGAAAAAAAACAATAGATGCCCCCTGTGTAAAAACACTATATGGCCCCATTGCTCTCCAACAGCTTATCAGAGAGCACCTTCCTTATGTCTCGTAATTCCATAGTCATTTTCCTATATAAAATGTTTAGCCTTTTGTTTTTTTATTCTGTACAACCCCTTTAAAAGATAACATTATATTTGGAGGCAGGGCATTTAGGGCATACAGATTTGTACATTGAACTCAATAATAGGTGTGTATGCAGCACTCTCCTGAGCTCCCCCTAGTGGTGGCTGAAGGCAGAGAGACTTTTATCATCTAAGCTCTATGGCTGTCTAAAGTAAGGGATTTATAGCTCAGCCTCCAAAACTTGTAGAGATTTATGAATATAAGATTATGAAATTATTCAACACAGAATCTTCAACCTATAAATAAAAAAGATTTAGAAGGTGGACGTTTGCTTTAAAGAAGCACTCTGAGCAAAACTAATACATTGGGGGACAAGGTATGACACGTGCACTGAAAGAAGTCACACTCCTCGCCTCAGGTCATGTGCTAGACAGAGCAGCTTTCCCTGAGTTTTCACCCTAATCTTATTTTGTCAGCCCATTCATTTCAGTTTTGCCCTGTGATTCCGAGCAGTTTCTGTACTTCTACTCACATAAAGACCCTTCCTGTACGGAAGAGCTGGGGGAATACCGAAGCTGATGGCGAAATGAGTGTTTGACTAAAGCCTCTGTCTGAAAATGTCTCATTAGTAGAGATGATCAAACCAGTCGAGGTCCGATTCACCGAATTTGTTAAAAAGGTCAGTTCGAACCCGAATCGATTCAGACCAAACTGAAGTTTCCCCAATTGCCCTAAAAGTTGGTATATAACTCCCCTCTAGCCTCCTAGTACTCGTAGAGGGTCATTTATGAAACAGAAATATGCCTAAATTAGGCATATTTATGGTGCAGATTGAGGCGCAAGGATCCTTTGCGTTGAAATCTCTGACTTCTTCCCGCTCACGCTAGGTCTAAAAAAGTGTCAGGGACATGCACAAGAGACAGGTGAGGGTGACACAAGTAACAAGCAAACCGATGTAGATGATAGCACGAGGGAGCAGGATGAAGAGGGGGCATCATCATTAACAGGGGAAAGGGTGGCAGCATGCCTGTGAGATGGGGTAAAAGCAGTGGGAGATCAGGAGCCAAATGTGGGAGGGGTACACCGTCTGAAGAGCACACTAGCAATGCATGGGTTCATAAAAGCAGCGGCAGCCAGGCATCATGCAGTGTTGGAGGGAAAATTCCATACTCGGTAGTGTGGGAATTCTTCACCAAGTTACTGGGGGAGGTTAGCATAGCGGTATGCGGGATGTGTGGGCAGAAGGTGAAGCACGGCCAGGATGCTAATGTCGGCACAATGGCCCTGCGTCAACACATGAAGCGTCATGCGTAGGTAAACTGTGCCACTCATTTAATGTTACAGGCTGATATAGCAACTGCTGCATCCCCCACCAGCCCGCACCCACTGTGAAACAGTTAGGGCTCGTCAATGTCAGCAGACTTCAATGTCGTCTATTGCTCATTTTGCTCCTCCTCCTCGTCATTTGTTTCGACAGCAATCAATCACCAAGGCAATTGCAAAAAGACAGCAGTATGCGTGCACTCATCCAACGGCTCAGAAGCTGAATGTGCTCCTGTCCAAGTCGCTGGTGCTGCAGTCCCTTCCTTTCCATGTAGTTAACTCTCCACATTTCAGAGAAGTGATGGCTTGTGACCAGCCAAGCTGACATTACTTTTCCAAAAAAGCTGTACCAGCCCTTCACACGTATGTTGAGCAGAATGTGGGCCAGTCCTTGGGCCTCTCAGTGTCTGGTAGAGTTCACGCCAGCGCTGACATATGGAGTTGTAACTATGGTCAAGGACAATATATATTGTTCACAGCACAATGGGTAAATATTGTTAGGGACTAGGCACACCAGGAACTTGGCCGGGTAATGGCAATGCCGCCTCCATGTTAAAAAAGCTGGGATTTCTGCGGCAATGTCCTCCTCATCCTCCACCTTGTCCTCACCCTGTCCTCTAGACACAGATGACAGTGTTCCTCCAGCATATAACCTATGCAAAGCTAGGCGTTATCACATGGTTATGCACCTCGTCAGCCTGGCCGAATGGAGCCACAACAGGGGGAAACTGCTTGGCGTCAACAATAAAGAAATCAACCACTGGCTGTCTCCTTGCCAACTGGAGATGAGAACTATGATTACTGATAACAGGAAGAAGATTTTGTCTTCTCTGCGTCAGGGAAGGCTGACCCATGCGCTATGCACGGCACATGTCTTAAATCTCATTGTCACCCAGTTCCTCAAGTCTTTTACTGAACTGCAAGAGCTGTTAAAAATGTCCAGAAAACTGTGCATGCACTTCAGCAACTCTTACCATGCAAAAAACGCTCTCCTTGTGCTGCAAAGTCAAAATGCTCTTCCCCAACATCTCCTCATATGCAAAGACTCCACCCATGGAAACTCCATGGTCTATATGTTAGACTGCCTGTACGAACAGAGGAAGGCGGTCAACGATTTCTTAATGCTGCAGATGGACAGGTCTACTTTCCGGTGTAACTTCCACGTTAGCCAGTGGCAGCTCATGCAGGACACATGCCATTTGCTTGGGCCCCTGAGGAGTCATTCGGCAGAACTATGGGATGAATGTTATTCCACTCCTTCACATCCTGGAGGGAATGTTTAGAAATATGATTGTCGAGGGGACAGAAGACGTGGCGCCTATATCTCACGGACATCTGAGCCCTAAGGAGGATGAAGAGGCAGAGAAGGAGATGGAAATGTTATAGATTACTAGGTGGTTTATCTGCCCATGCAACAGGAGAGGAGCAGGAGGATCATGAAGAGCTAGGTTGGCGATGACTAAGATGACGTAGATGACCGAGGCAGTATCCAGTGGAGATGGAGGCAGCAAGGCCCTTGTGCAAATGGCCAAATGGTGTAGTGACAGCCGCATTGTCAGGATTCGGCAGACAGATGACTACTGGCTATCCACATTGTTAGGCCCTCACTACTGATCAAAAATGGGGGCATTTTTAGACCTTCTGAGAGTGATGCAAAAATGGAAAACTATGGAGACATTCTGTGTAGTCAGTTGATCACTGCCTACAAGTGCCATTGTCTGTCCTTATGAAGGTCTGACTGAGCAGACCTTTTGTGCTAATGCTCCACTGCTTACATGGTCGTTTGCAGCACCAGCTCCATAAGCAGCAACTTAATTCTGGAGTTTCTGTTGAGCAATTTTCTTCAGCTGCCCTCTGAAGAAACCACCCAGCAGCAGCGGTGGGACATGAAGCAGAATATCAACCAGTGGCATACTTGGACTGCACCCTGTCACCCATGATCCAAGATCCCCTGGGCATGCAAACCTGAAGTGTAGCCAAAACTGGCTGAGTTTGCCATGGGCAAGCATACCTACCCGGCCAGTAGTGTGGCATCCGAGCAGGAGTTCAGTGCTGAGGGGGGCATAGTTACCCCTAAGAGAACTCACCTTTCCTTCCAAAATGTTGAGAGACTAACCTTCATGAAGATAAATCAGGTGTGTATCAACCAGGATTTCCAGACATTGGTGCCTGATGCTACAGAATAGATCATTGTGCTACTAATGACCATACTGTAGTGTGCCGGCACACTGGAAAATTGTGCAAAATGGGCCGTTAGTTCTGGCCATGTGCTGCTGCCACCATTCTGATGCTGCCACCCGCCTGCTGCCTCTACTGCCATTTCTACAAAGGGGCTTCTTGGCCTACTGATATGTACATACATGTTAAATTTTTACAAGGATATGCATACCTTTGGTCTGTGCTATCACACTGCTGTTGTTGGGCTCTGCTACTACTGTGATCTGCCACCATCTTGTGCTGTATGCCACTGCTGCTGCCACCCTTCGCACTCTGTCATGGGGTGATTACTGTCACTGTTACTGCCACTGCTGCTGCTTCCACCCTCCCCACTCTTTCATAGGGCCACTATTGTCACTGTTACTGCCACTGCTGCCACCCTCCCCACTCTTTCATGGGGCTGCTATTGTCACTGTTACTGCCACTGCTGCTGCTACCACCCACCCACTCTGTCATGGGGCCACTACTTGAATATTGGTGCACTGCACTGTTATGTACACGGCGATAAATTGTAGCAGAGTCTGTAGTTCAGCAGTCTGCTACACTATCCCTGCAGTTTAACTTCCAAACCTTCGCACTGAGATTGGGCCACCAAGTGGGAAGGATATGATTAGTCAGATTGGGCTGGGTATACCAGATTTCTAGTGATTTGTAACTAATTAATTTCGGCAAAGCTGTCGAATTGAATTTTTCAAAACTTTCCTCATCTCTAGCGATGACGATGACAAAGATTCCGTATTGCTTGGGGATGCGGATTGGCTGCCACAAAGAGGACCAGGAGAAGGAGAACAGACTTGTTCTGATTGGGAATGCTGGCCAGGTGTATTTTCCTAAAGATCTGGTGATGCCGCCTCATGTGCTGCAATAGACCTCTGGTGCCTATAATTGTGTTTGAATGGCCACAGCTTATTTTAATACTGCAGATCTTGTACAATGCCGTGGTTTTCTGTGCCCGCCTTGTAGAGAAAAAATGCGATACAGGAGTTGCATGCACAGCGCTACAGGCAGCCATTCTGGCATGTTTTGGGCCTAACCCACCCACAGTGTCGGCGGCATCACCAAATCCTGAAGCAGACGTGGCCCTGGCTGTTCTTTGGGAGGTACGTGGCATCTGCTCTTTATTGCTGTCACCACCACCCTTCTACACTGATGTTGCCCCCTGCTCAGCACCTCAATCCAGCTCCCAGGTCCTTACCCTCCCTGTCGGTTTTATCAGGCTGTGAGATATCATGATGGGCTCCTTGGGCCCCCTCCCCTGCTCTGCGTTTTCCCCGACTGCCACTGTTGCTGTCCCCAACACCAATGCCATGGCTACAGGTGCCACTATTACCACCGCCATCAACACAGGTATGCATGGGTCACCAGACTCTTCGCCAACCTCCTCCTTCACAAACCTTGACTGCTCTCACACAAGTCGTCATATATATGGTGGAGTTTTCTTGCCACTTCTAAGGAAAAAGGAAGGCACCCCTCTAGGAATGGGCAGTGAAGACTGTGAGGACTCCACTGAAAGCCTTCTTTGGGTCTGCAAGGATTAGGAACAGGAGGAATGCTGTGACCTTTGGCTCCATGCCACAGTGTCGGACTCTGAAGTCACCTCCACATCATCCTGCTGCGTCTGAGAGGAGTGAGCCATCCAATTCCCAATCTCATCCTCTTTCTCATCAACTATAATGTTGCGCCTTTTCAAATCCAGCAGGGACAACAGAGGCCTACTACTACAACTACTACTTGGTGGTGCTACTACCCACATTTTATCTCTGGGTCTTTTGTTTGGAACCCTTCTGTAGCTAAGACATTTTTGGGCCTCGCAGATACTTGTATGTGCTACCCTGTGTAGTAGTGTAGTAATCACGTATATATTCTGCTAGTTTGAACATAATCAACAATCCCCCCCCCCCCCCCCAAAAAAAAAAAAAAAATTTTTTTTATTGGAAATGTGTTTGTGAACACAGGAATAAAGGGAAAGTGAATTAGGCCTAAATTCGTTATCCCTCACAGATACTTTTGTGTGCTGGCCTGTGTATTGGTGTTGATCACCATGTCCAAAAAAGATAAAATTTCAACTGTGTGGAGAAATAAATGAACATTAATGGATGATTAAAGGCCAGGCCTCACGCTCAATTTTACATTAACACTCAAAGGTAACTTTCTGTCCTAGCCTGTGTATTGTTGTACGATCATCATCTACCGTATACGCTGGTTTAATTATATTGAACAAGTACAGTACCAGAAACTATATTATTCCAACCGCGTGGAAACTAAATATATGGAAATGGACTACTGAGGCTTGACGCTCAATTTCACGTTAACACTCTCAAGTAGATTGCTGCTATAACAGTATTGCTGCAGTAATCACGTATATATGCTGCTTAATTAAATTGAGCTCCACAAAAAAAGGATTTCTGTGAAAATGGGAAAAAATGATAGTTTTTGGGGTTTGGCTGTTTAGGTGTGTGGCACAATATGCAAATTACATATAGGGGCCACATAAGGCCAATAGTTGTCCACTATGTACGTTTTACTTAATAAATAAAGTTACACTTACCTTTAACCTTTGCATCCAACAAACCGATAAAAGACTAAAGAGAATGGGCCATTCCTGGAGTGACAGAAGAAAAAAAATTTTTGCCACTGTCCCTTCCTTTGGAGGGGCCAGGCAACTGTCTGTTGGCCGTAATCAGGGCCGGCGTCAGCACCCGGCATACCCGGGCAAGTGCTGGGGCACACTGTTCCTTATGGGGCCCCTTCGTTTCTGCAGCCCCTTTAAAAATGTTGACGTACTTTAACTTTATGCTGCTGCTGCTCTGTGCTGCCATCTCACAGGATCTCCAGCAGATCGGAGGAGGACTGGAGGACCGTGCACGTGATTACAGCAGGGGTGTAGCGGAGGCGGAGCTGATGAGCAGTGAAAGCGCAGCTTAAGACAGCCGAGCGCCGAAGAAACCAGGAGCAGGGCATCCATCAGTGTGAGATGTGAGTCACTGTGATGTGTGACCACTGAGACCACACACCAGTAACATTGAGGGGCTGCAGGGCTAATTCATGGTGTTGTGTTTTTGGGGAGGGATCCCCCCCAGCTTCCCTCCCAGCCTCCACTAATAGGAAAATAATGAATTGAGCAACAAACCTCTTTGTGGGGGAATTCCTTAGATCCCTCCCCCCCCCAGTATACCTAACCTCAGACTACCACATATAATGTAATGTATATGGATGAGAAATGCACAGCAAGCAGTAAAGCAAATATTCCTAAAGGCTCAGCAGCATGTCCAGCCTCAGTCAGCAGTGAGTGAGTCTGTCATTACTGATAACTTATCACTGAAGTTATCAGTATTGACAGACTCACTCAATGCTGACTGAGGCTGGACATGCTGCTGACTGAGCCTTTAGGAATATTTACTTCTTGCTGTGCTTTTCTTTTCCTAATCCATATACATGTATGTACATAATGGGGCAGCCCCACTCACTATACCGTGCTGAGACAATGGATGGAGGGGACTGCGGCGGTGAGCCTGCCCCATACACAACAGGTGCTGTGACGATCTCACCATCGTATAAGTGTCTGTCCATATGTATGTGTCTGTCCCTGTGTGTGAGTCATAATACATAAATGAAAAAAGGAAACTAATACAAGGAATTACCAAACTAAAAACAAAAGCAGGAAGGTATATGGAAGAAGATAAAGAACTAGCTGACTGCCTCAATGAATACTTCTGTTCAGTTTTTACAAGGGAAAATGAAGGAAAAGGACCTCAGTTAGGAAAGAAGACTAATGAATCTTTTGATGCATGTGTCTTTACAGAGGAAGAGGTTCTAAGTCAGCGGTCTAAAATCAATACAAATAAGTCACAGGGGCCTGATGTGATACACCCAAAGCTATTATAAGAGCTCAGCGGTGAACTAGCAAAACCAATAACAGATTTATTTAACCAATCACTGGCAAAAGGAGTCGTCCCAGAAGATTGGAAATTAGCAAATCTGCCCATTCACAAGAAAGGTAGTAGGGAGGAGTTGGGCAACTATAGGCCGGTAAGCCTGACATCAATAGTGGGGAAATTAATGGAAACCATACTTAAGGAGAGGATTGTGGAACAGCTAAAATCCCATGGATTGAAAGATGAAAAACAGCATGGGTTTACTTCAGGGAGATCAAGTCAAACTAATCTTATTGAGTTTTTTGATTGGGTGGCTAAAATAATAGATGGTGGAGGTGCAGTAGACATCGCTTATCTAGACTTTAGTAAGGCTTTTGATACTGTCCCATATAGAAGGCTTATCAATAAACTGCAGTCTTTGTGCTTGGACTCCCATATTGTTGAATGGATTAGGCAGTGGCTGAGGGACAGACAACAGAGGGTTGTAGTCAATGGAGTATATTCATACCAAGGTCTTGTTACCAGCGGGGTACCTCAGGGATCTCTTCTGGGACCCATATTGTTGATATCTTTATCAGTGAAATTGCAGAAGGCCTCGATGGCAAGGTGTGTCTTTTTGCTGATGACACAAAGATTTGTAACAGGGTTGATGTTCCTGGAGGGATACACCAAATGGAAAAGGATTTAGGAAAACTAGAGGAATGGTCAAAAATATGGCAACTAAAATTTAATGTTGATAAGTGCAAGATAATGCACCTGGGGCGTAAAAACCCAAGAGCAGAATATAAAATCAGTGATACAGTCCTGACCTCAGTATCTGAGGAAAGGGATTTAGGGGTCATTATTTCAGAAGACTTAAGAGGTAGGCAGACAATGTCACAGAGCAGCAGGAAATACTAGCAGAATGCTTGGGTGTATAGGGAGAGGCATTACCAGTAGACAGAGGGAGGCGCTCATGCCGCTCTACAGAGCACTAGTGAGACCTCATTTGGAGTATTGTGCTCAGTACTGGAGGCCATATCTCCAGAAGGATATTGATACTTTGGAGAGAATTCAGATAATAGCTACTAAACTAGTACATGGATTGCAGGATAAAACTTACCAGGAAAGATTAAAGGACCTTAACATGTATAGCTTGGAAGAAAGACAAGACAGAGGGGATATGAGAGAAACTGCTAAATACATAAAGGGAATCAACAAGGTAAAAGAGGAGAGAATATTTAAAAGAAGAAAAACTGCTACAAGAGAACATAGTTTTAAATTAGAGGGGCAAATGTTTAAAAGTAATATCAGGAAGTATTACTTTACTGAGAGAGTAGTGGATGCATGGAATAGCCTTCCTGCAGAAGTGGTAGCTGCAAATACAGTGAAGGAGTTTAAGCATGCATGGGATAGGCATAAGGCCATCCTTCATATAAGATAGGGCCAAGGGCTATTCATAGTTTTCAGTATATTGTGCAGACTAGATGGGCCAAATGCATTCTTAACGTTACAACTAACAGAAGGCATTCGCTATTATCAATTTAGTTCCACTGCATACATGTACAGGGTGAAATATTCAACTGTGGAGTTATACTGACGCTATGTAATGCAACAGCTAACAGAAGGCGTTCATTATAATCAATTTAGCTCCACTGCACACATGTACAGGGCGTCGAGGGCGATATATATATTCAACCATGGTGTCATACTGACGCTATGTAACGCAACAGCTAACAGTGCACTGCACACATGTACAGGGCGAAGTATTTAACCGTGGCCTAATACTGCCACTATATAACGCAACAGCTAACAGAAGGCATTCGCTATAATCATTTTCACTCAACTGCACACATGTACAGGGCAAAAAATTACATTGTCCTGGAATATGGATGCAACATAATTGTTTCGCTAACATAACGGATTAACTCTGAATGTGGGCGCAGTAGAACGTGATGTACATGGCAATTACACTTGCCTTATATACTCAGGCACACTAACTGTATCACTATAATAATGGATTAAAGCCTCAATCACACATCAGTGTTTTGGTGAGGGATTTCCATCAGTGATTGTGAGCCAAAACCAGCATTTGAGCCTATACAGATGTAAGATATAATGGAAAGATCTGCACCTTTTCTGTGTTTAGACCCGCACCTGGTTTTGGTTCAAAATTACTGATGAAGATCACTCACCAAGACAGTGACGTGTGAATGAGGCATAACTCTGAATGTGGGTGCACTAGAACGTGATGCACAAGGCAATTACACCTGCTTTATATACTCAGGCACACTAACTGTATTACTAAAATAAGGGATTAACTCTGAATGTGGGTGCACTACAACATGATGCACACAGCAAATACACTCAACCTGCAGCCTCCCTGCTGTCTCCCTACGCTCTCCCTAGAGCCGGGATCAGCAACCTTCGGCACTCCAGGTGCTGTGAAATGACAACTCCCGGCATGCAAACTTTTTTGGCTGTTCTTGTAACTCCCATGGAAGTGAAAGGAGGATTCTGGGAGTTGTAGTTTAAGAACAGCTGGAGTGCCGGAGGTTGCTGATCCCTATCCTACAGTCTCAAAAAACTGTCCCTATGATCTACCTGCACTCTCCCTTTCCAATATTTCTTTTAAAAACTGTTTTCAGCAACACTGTCCCTATCGGATGAGCCCTTGCCACGTCTCTCCCTATGCTCAGCTCACAGGAAAATGGCTGAGACCGTGCGGAATGAGGGTTTTATGGGCTGTGACATCCAGGGGGTGGCTATCTGAGGATTGGCTGGCTGCACGGCTTTAATCTTGTGTTCCTGGCCTTCCTACTTTTACTTTTTAACACGTGCAGCTGCCATTTTCGGAAAGTTGTGAATCTAAGTTTTCCTAAACTTCTGACCAAATTCCACTTCGAATGCTTTGCAGTATTTTTCTTTTCTTACTTACATAAAAAAGTTTGTAAGTGACAAAAAGTCATTTTTGTTTTGCTTACTACTTTTTTATCATTTTTCCCAGATGCTTTAATTTTATTTATTTATTTTTTACTTTTTTTTAGCTTTTATCTAAGTCCCAGTAGGGGCTTGAACTTGTGATCCTCCAATCACCCATATAATACACTGCAATACTTCTATAATACTGTGTATTATGGCAGCTACAGTGAAACCAAATGTCTATTAGGCACTGTTAAAAAATATTGTTATACCCATGGCAGCCATGGCAACCCTTTACAACTCTCAATCGCTCCCTCTCTTTAAGCACTTGGATGCTATAATCGGCATTGACTTTGGCATCTAAAGAGCCAAACTGCAAGGATCGGAGGCCTGGGTGCCAACTGTAATATATAGGGCAGCACCTGAAAGTAAGGTATGCAAGCACAGCTGCTGAGCCAGCGGTATCCTTGCATCATAACAGTATGGCGGTTCACGGGAATTATGTATTTCCCCTGATGTACTAGTACAGCATGAGCCGGGAATAAGGTTGGGCGATATACCGGTATCACGATATACCACGGTATTAAAAAAACGGTGATATGGCGATATCGCTGTTTCCTAAATACCTCGGTATATTTTGTGACATCATCGCCTTTAAAAACTGAGTCCGCGGCTTCCCTCCCCCATCATTATCTACCAATTTCTTCCAGCAGCGGCTCCTCCTGCTTGCTCCGAATGTGCTGTCTCCGCCCACCGACCGACGTCTAACGTCGGAATCAGGTGACGCCCCCAAGCTGAGTTGAGCAGCGCAATACATACTACAGCAGCGAGTGGCGGGAAAGTCAGTCAGAGAAGAACTCAGAAGAACCCACACTCCGTCCGACTCCGAGCGACCCCCACCCCCTGCGGAGAGAAGAGACCCTTGATATCACAGCTGCCGGACGGGCAGCTATTAAAAGGTGTAATGTCACTGTCCACTTTATCAGATTATCATTACCCCAGTTATATGTCTTAGCCCACTCAGTCCTTCATGCCGGCCACTAGCTGCATGCTCCGCAGTGAGCCATCATGAGTCCCTCCAGTACCTCCCCCATGACATGATGAACAAGAAGGAATTACGCTGGTGGCAGGTGACAAGTCAGTGTCACACAGGTGGCCATAAGACATGGGGGGGGGCAGCTGCTGCCCCCCACAAGCCCCATACTGTATGTAATGTCTCCTTTTGTGGCTGCTGCCAGCTGCCCCCATACTGTAATGTCTCCTTGTGGCTGCTGCTCTCATCATCATGTCTCCTTGTGGCCCCCATACAGTATAACGTCTCCTTGTGTGTGTGGCCACCCATACAGTATAATGTCTCCTGCTGGCTGCTGCCCCATAGTCCATTATAACGTCTCCTTGTGGCCCCCCCATACAGTATAACGTCTCGTTTCCTTGTGGCCCCCATACAGTATAACGTCTCCTTGTGGCCCCCATACAGTATAACGTCTCCTTGTGGCCCCCATACAGTATATCTCCTTGTGGCCCCCATACAGTATATCTCCTTGTGGCCCCCCATACAGTATAACCTCTCCTTGTAGCCCCCCATACAGTATAACCTCTCCTTGTGGCCCCCCCATACAGTATAACCTCTCCTTGTGGCCCCCATACAGTATATCTCCTTGTGGGCCCCCATACAGTATAACCTCTCCTTGTAGCCCCCCATACAGTATAAACTCTCCTTGTGGCCCCCATACAGTATAACCTCTCCTTGTGGCCCCCATACAGTATATCTCCTTGTGGCCCCCATACAGTGTAACGTCTTCTTGTGTTTTTTCTTTAAAACGGGTATTTATCGCGATATAAATCATTATCGCAATAAATTCTTTAATATCGTTATCGTCTGAATATTTTTGATATTGTCCAACCCTAGCCGGGAAGGGGTTAAAATAAGTAAATACAATAAAAAATACCATCAAATTTATAATTTATAATATAATTACATTAAAGTGTGCAAATTCAATAAGAATAACATTAAATATGCTGAAATAAATGCAATAATGAATGAAATAAAAAACTATAAAAGACATTGTAAGAACTAAAGTACATTATAGTAAGATAACGGGCGCTCATCTCTCCTGCTGTTCTTTAAGTTTTCTTGATAATTTCTCCTGCATTATCCTTCCCTGATTTCCATCCTCCGGTAAGTTGTTAGAGGCCTAAGTAATTACAGCTCCATGCCCATTTAATTGGAGGATCTTCTTCCCGGGGACGATATCCTGTCTTTTTAGTAACACAATATTGGAATCTTTCCTGTCTTTTGATTCAGGCCCTAGAAAAGTTGACGACTCGATGGATAATTTCATGATTTTCCTATTTCATGACGTAAAGTCATGATTTTATTAAAGACACGGAGGCGAGTATTGCTTAAACTTCCTTTACTGTTACCATAGCAGCAAAGAAATGAGCATGTTAATCACAAAGAAAACACCATAGTAACCGACTCCTCCCCCTTTATCCCAGTATATATAGACTCCACTCTCTGGGATCATCCTCTTTCTTTGAACAGCCACTCAAATCGCTGACTCTTCCGGAAACTGGATCTTCCTGAACGAAAACAACCGTCCTGAACCTTAGGACGAACTCGTCAACCGACCAAACAGCCGAACTTTAGTAGCCTTGAAAAGCAACATCCTGTGTGTTTAGTCCAACAACACTGAGGAGGAGACACTTCAACCTGCGAACGAGAACACAAAAAAAAAAACGAGGTAGTACCGTAAGGATATAGCATGAGAAACGAAAAACCATACAAGGTACACCAAAAACAAGATAATCACAAACGCATAAATAAGCAACATACATTGTAATAAATAACAATAACTTGTAATAGATTCTTCTGAAAACCCACAGGGTGGGTAAGGGTGGGCAATACTCGCCTCCGTGTCTTTAATAAAATCATGACTTTACGTCATGAAATAGGAAAATCATGAAATTTTATCACAAGACACGGAGGCTTCGTATTGCTAGTTTAAAGCTGAGAGATAACAGAATTAAAAGCATGAGGCTCCGGGCGAAAGTAAAATTCCCGGAAAGTGGAAACCCTAGACCAATCCGCTAAACGCATCACATCCTCCAGACGGGCCCCAGAGACCGACATAGAAGTAGCGGAAGCACTGCGGACAGAATGAGCCGTAAAGATATTAGTGTCGATACCTGCCTGACTCATAATCTCCTTAACCCAGCGAGACAGTGTCACACTGGCGACTGGAGCATAAGGTCTCCGAAAAGAAATAAACAAGTTGGGAAAAGTAGAGACACGTAAAGGCGCAGTACGAGACTCGTACTCTTGAAGGCATGCGACCGGACACAGTTGTGGGGACTGAGGGAAAGCGGGATAAGCAACAGAATGAATGTTCGTCTTAGTGCGTCTGGAAATGTTAAACACGACCCCTTCCGGTGTAAAAGACCGTGCATCGTGATCTAACGCCCGCACATCAGACACCCGCTTACACGAAATTAGGCAAAGCAGCGTGACTAACTTAGCTGATAACTGGCGTAGAGATAATTGGTCATTAGGAGACCAAGAAGCCAGAAAATTTAAAATCAATCCCACATCCCAAGTCGCCGAGAAACGCGGTCTGGGAGGTCGAGACAAGCGAGAGCCCTTCAACAGGCGACACACCAAAGGATGTTGACCCGCCGGAGAACCCTCGAAACCCTCGTGTCGGGAAGATATGGCCGATCTGTAAAGATTAATAGTATGATAGGCCTTACCTGAGTCATATAAAGAAGACAGAAAGGACAAAACCGATATTATAGGGGCCCGAAAGGGATCCAGGTCCCTTCCTCCGCACCAGCGAGCCCAAGCGTCCCAGGCGGAGCGATAAGCCCGTCTAGTTCCTGGGGCCCATGAGTTCTCCAGTAAGAAAAGAGTCGTGTCCGAAACTCCAGAGAGTGAGATGGGACACCCGAGATCCTGCAAGCGAGAAGCCGAAGTCCGCCTGTCCGAATGAGGGGGTGATGTGCTCCCCAAGGATCCCGCAAAAGCCCGGGGAAATCCGGGAGGAGGATTGGAAAATCCACTAATAAGTTCAGAAGTAGTGGGAACCAGGGTTGAGACCGCCACAGCGGGATGATCAGGATCAGATCCGCCGACTGGAGTTGGGCTTGGAGGAGAACTCGGGGAATCAAGGCAAAAGGCGGAAACGCATACATCAGTGCTCCCCCCCAGTCTTGCAGAAAAGCGTCTACTGCTTCTGCCAGCGGATCCGGACGCCAGCTGAAGAACCTGGGAGTTTGGGCGTTCAAGCGGTTCGCGAATAAGTCTATCGATGGAAGACCCCAGTGAGACGATAAGGTTAGGAATACCCCCTCGTCTAACTTCCAATCGCTGGAATCCGAAAGATATCGAGAATTCCAGTCTGCTACTACATTGCGGAGACCCGGAAGGTGCTCCGCTATAACTACAATGCCTTTGGTAAGGCAAAACTCCCAGAAATCTTGAGCTAGGTAAGTCAGAACCGAAGAACGAGTACCGCCCATCCCGTTTACGTATCGGACCGCGGAGACATTGTCCATCCGTAATCTGATACAGGTCGTGACTGTGCCGTTGGCGAAACTGCGAATCGCCAACGACCCTGCCAATAATTCCCGGCCATTTATGTGGAGGCGGGACTCCTCTGGGGACCAAGTACCTCCGATGGATATCCCATTGCAATGTGCCCCCCAGCCGTGTAAGCTGGCGTCGGATTCTATAACCAGATCCGGAAGGGGCCCGAGCAGGGCTTTGCCATTCCAGACTGATAGATTCTGAATCCACCAAAGAAGCTCGTCTCTCGTTTCCGAATCGAGAGTGACCATATCTGAGTATGTGGCTCCGGTGCGCAGGTGTGCAATTTTGAGTCTCTGGAGAGCTCGGTAGTGCAAGGGAGCCGGGAAGATGGCCTGGATGGACGATGCCAGGAGACCTATCAGGCGTGCTAAGTGACGTAGAGATAGTTGGGGTCGAAGCAGGGCATGTCGCAGCTCTTTGCGGATAGCGCGGACCTTGGACAGAGGAAGGTGAAGGGTCAGAGAAGAGGAATCTATCCTGAATCCCAGGAACTCTATAGAAGTTGAAGGATTGAGGCATGACTTCTCCTGATTTATGATGAAACCCAACCTGGACAAGAGGTTGGTGGTCATGGACAGGTGTAAGTGAAGCAGGGACGGGCTCATTGCCATGATAAGAATATCGTCTAGATAAATTATCATGCGTACCCCTCTGCTGCGGAGCCAAGAAACTACGGGCTTCATTACCTTGGTGAAACACCAAGGGGCGGATGAGAGACCGAAAGGCAGGCAGGTGAAGCGCCAAAGTTGGTCTCCCCAAGGAAAGCAAAGCAGGTTCCTGGAAGTTGGAGCCACCGGGACCGTGAGATAGGCATCCTTGAGGTCCAGTTTGACCATCCAATCTCCTGGAATGAGCATATCTCTCAGAAGATGGATGCCCTCCATCTTGAAATGGCGATATTGGACTATAGAGTTGAGGGACTTTAAGTTGATGACAGGGCGCGCCTGGCCGCCCTTCTTTTGCACCAGAAACATACTGCTGATAACCGCAGCTGAAAGGGGTGAGGTGCGTTCTATCGCCTGTTTGAGGACGAGTTCCTTCAGTTCTCTGTGCAGTTGTTGTTGCACCGATCCAGTCCCAAGAATGTGGCTGGGGATAGGTAGAATGCTTGGAGGGGCTACCAGGTCTATAGTGAAACCCATGATGGTGTCTAAAACCCACCGGTCTGAGGTGATCTCGGACCAGGCATTGGAAAAGTGACGGAGTCTGCCCCCGACACATTCTGTTGAAGAAAACAACGGTATGGGGGGAAGGGCACTTACCAACTGGTCGTCGATAGGATGGGGCTCCACGGTAACTTCTGGAACGTCCTGAAAAACCCCTGGCTGGGAAGAAGGAGGGTTGATGTCTGGCATCCTGAAGGGAGGATCTATAATTGAAGGAGCCTCTTCCCGAACCACGGGAATGGAAATCGGACCGGCCGGACAGACGGCCCCTAGAGCTGCCGGCCCTGTTGGAAAAACGGGTGTTAAAAACCCTTTTCATGGAAGTCTGAGCTTTATCTAAAGCCGTAAAGGCCCCGACATATCTGCCCAGCTCCTTAATAAATGAGTCTCCGAATAGGAGGCCCTGAGCATTTTTGCCTGCTTCTGACAGCGCAAGGTTGGAGAGCTTAGGCTCCACCTTCATCAAGATGGCTTTACGCCGTTCGATGGCTAAGGAGGTATTCACATTGCCTGCAATGCAAATGGCCCTCTGCACCCATCCTCCTAGCTCGACAGGGTCTACCAATCTACCCTCCGCCTTGGCGGACTCGGCCATGTCAAAGATCTTTGCCAGAGGGCCCGTGATGTCCAGAAGCTTATCCTGAACTGCTCGTAAAGCTGAGTCCAGCCCTTTTTTAGGGTTAAATTTAGTTTTAGTAAGGAATTGAACCATCTTAGGGTCCACGGTCGGTGTCTCACACACCTTATTAGGGATCAGAGGGCGAGGGCATTCCGCCCGCAATTTACTGCGGGACTCCTTGCTTAAGGGGGCGCGGATCTTCTCCTCTAAATAATGTGCTACATGAGTGGCAGGGAGCCATTCTGCTGATCTGGGATGATGTAGCTCATCTGGATTAAATAGGGGGGCACCTAGCGGGTCAATCATAAGGTCGTCAGGTATAGGAGGTCCTGCCTGAAAGTCGCCCGTAGGCGTGGATGGGATAGGAGCTGGTAGTAAATTTTGAGGGTCAGTATCGACGTCCTCAAGCTCCTCCCCTGAGTCATAATGATACTCATTCTGAACCTCCTCAATGGATTCTCTATCAGAATCGGACAAAGGCTCAGGTAAGGTCCTGGCCGATTTCCAAGCACGAGAATGTTCTGCCTGTCGTGCGCAGGCTCTTTTCCGCGGGACAACCGCGTGGTCATGTGATGGATTACCATCGGTTCTTAATGTTCTGGAGGCAGATGGCCTTTCAGTGTCCAAAATTGGATCATGTGTGGCCTCTGGGGGCTGAGCACATAAGGCCTGAGATATAGACTGCGATAACACTGAGGACATGGAGCCCATAGCAACCATGATCGCCTCAGAAATAGACTGCTGCAGCGCAGCATTATGTCTCTCCTGTGTGGAATCATTAATTAGGCTGCGCGCATTAGGAGGGCTGGGGGAAGGGGCAGCCCTGTCCTGCCTAACTGAGGAAGAACTACTGCGGCGGGACATAATGAGAGGAGTGGAAGGAGTTAGTCACCCCAGACCACAATAAAAAACCTGAAAGAAAAAGAGAGGGAAAAACAATGAGGGCCTGAGGAGCAAAGGGGACAATGTAGGGCACAAAGATATATACTAACCTAAGAAGATTCGGCACCGGGTGAGAAGGGGCTGCAGGAACACAAGCGGTGACAAAAACGGCGCGAAACTCCAGTATAGGAGCGCCGATGCATAGGAGAGCGGAGGCCGAAATCTCGCGAATCGCGAGACTTCGGCCGTCACAGCAAGTGCCGGGAGCTCCGGAGGGCAGGAGGAAAAACTCGTGCGACGCGATAATATGGCCGGAGCGTGCAGGAGTATGCAGAAAGGATCGGGAAGGACCGGTAGGAACAAAGGGAAAGAAAAAGTCTTAGGGGGACAAACAAATGAACGGGGAACTGGGCAGCGGACCCAGAAGGGGAAAGAAGGAAAAGCAAAAATTACCGATACTAGGTAGAACGTAGTAATGAAGTGGGAAGGGGCAAAAACCTCTCACAGACCAACCTGAGTGATGAAAATTACACCTAAAGCGCAATATAATCAAAACCATGACAAGACAGCATATTATTGGTAAAGAGGATACTTATCTGCCATGGCAGCAGCAAAGAAAGAGGATGATCCCAGAGAGTGGAGTCTATATATACTGGGATAAAGGGGGAGGAGTCGGTTACTATGGTGTTTTCTTTGTGATTGACATGCTCATTTCTTTGCTGCTATGGTAACAGTAAAGGAAGTTTAAGCAATACGAAGCCTCCGTGTCTTGTGATAAAATCAGCAGTTTGCCGGCTGCCCCTAATGAGGTATAACGACGAAGAGGAAGCCATGTCCCGTCAGTCCGTGCATCGCGTTCTCCAGAAGAGTCCCGATGAATGAAGGAGATGCCTCCATTAGATGCAGCAGATCAGTCGCTTATTTAAAGCGCTGAACATTTCCATGTCCTTCATTACTGATAGCTGCCATATGGTTGGATCTGATAACAGGTGATGTTTGATTTTCAATTCCCCAATTTCCACTGCGCCAGAGGCAAATATAACGTGATAAAATCCACTAATGACTGGAGACACTTGTGCGAGAAGAGGCGAAGTTCTTTGAGGAGCTGAAACATTAGAAGATCTGCTCCAATATTATGTTGCCAACTTCCATACTGTACGTGTGCTGTATTACGGAGGTCCCATACCTTAGCACACGGCTTCCTATGGCTCTTTCATACCGAACATTAGGGAACTTATTTGATACCTATGAATAGGTCTTTCCGGCTACTTAAAGCCACTACTAGGGGTAGTTAATACTAACGCAAGAAAAACTGAATTGTGAATGCAGCTTTGGGTGTGTCTAGAGTGTAAAGCTGATAGCTATCTCTTCTGATTACCACCGGTCTTCCCCCTACACATATTCTGTATGTGCAGCTCGGCCGAAAGTGTGTGTGTGTGTATTCTACTTCTGTTGAGAGCTTATCCCCACGGAGAACAAAAGAATTGAGCAAAAATATTTGTTTCGCCCGACCCTTGTCTCTCCCGACATACTATGTTGGGAAAGAGTCGGGAGCTCCCTACACACATTAGAGTGTCGGAACATCAGTTCGGCTAAATAATGATGACTGTGTATACAGGGAGTGCAGAATTATTAGGCAAGTTGTATTTTTGAGGATTCATTTTATTATTGAACAACAACCATGTTCTCAATGAACCCAAAAAACTAATTAAGTTATTTTAGTTTTAGCTATTTTAGGGGGATATCTGTGTGTGCAGGTCACTATTACTGTGCATAATTATTAGGCAACTTAACAAAAAACAAATATATACCCATTTCAATTATTTATTTTTACCAGTGAAACCAATATAACATCTCAACATTCACAAATATACATTTCTGACATTCAAAAACAAAACAAAAACAAATCAGTGACCAATATAGCCACCTTTCTTTGCAAGGACACTCAAAAGCCTGCCATCCATGGATTCTGTCAGTGTTTTGATCTGTTCACCATCAACATTGCGTGCAGCAGCAACCACAGCCTCCCAGGCATAGAAACATAGAAACATAGAATGTGTCGGCAGATAAGAACCATTTGGCCCATCTAGTCTGCCCAATATATCAGAATCCTATGAATAGTCCCTGGCCCTATCTTATATGAAGGATGGCCTTATGCCTATCCCATGCATGCTTAAACCCCTTCACTGTATTTGCAGCTACCACTTCTGCAGGAAGGCTATTCCATGCATCCACTACTCTCTCAGTAAAGTAATACTTCCTTATATTACTTTTAAACCTTTGCCCCTCTAATTTAAAACTGTGTCCTCTTGTGGTAGTTTTTCTTCTTTTAAATATGCTCTCCTCCTTTACCGAGTTGATTCCCTTTATGTATTTAAAAGTTTCTATCATATCCCCTCTGTCTCTTCTTTCTTCCAAGCTATACATATTAAGGTCCTTTAACCTTTCCTGGTAAGTTTTATCCTGCAATCCATGTACTAGTTTAGTAGCTCTTCTCTGAACTCTCTCTAGAGTATCTATATCCTTCTGGAGATATGGCCTCCAGTACTGCGCACAATACTCCAAGTGAGGTCTCACCAGTGTTCTGTACAGCGGCATAAGCACTTCACTCTTTCTACTGCTTATACCTCTCCCTATACATCCAAGCATTCTGCTGGCATTTCGTGCTGCTCTATTGCATTGTCTTCCCACCTTTAAGTCTTCTGAAATAATTACTCCTAAATCCCTTTCCTCAGATACTGAGGTCAGACACTGTTCAGAGAGGTGTACTGTTTTCCCTCCTTGTAAATCTCACATTTGATGATGAACCACAGGTTCTCAATGGGGTTCAGATCAGGTGAACAAGGAGGCCATGTCATTAGATTTTCTTCTTTTATACCCTTTCTTGCCAGCCATGCTGTGGAGTACTTGGACACGTGTGATGGAGCATTGTCCTGCATGAAAATCATGTTTTTCTTGAAGGATGCAGACTTCTTCCTGTACCACTGCTTGAAGAAGGTGTCTTCCAGAAACTGGCAGTAGGACTGGGAGTTGAGCTTGACTCCATCCTCAACCCGAAAAGGCCCCACAAGCTCATCTTTGATGATACCAGCCCAAACCAGTACTCCACCTCCACCTTGCTGGCGTCTGAGTTGGACTGGAGCTCTCTGCCCTTTACCAATCCAGCCACGGGCCCATCCATCTGGCCCATCAAGACTCACTCTCATTTCATCAGTCCATAAAACCTTAGAAAAATCAGTCTTGAGATATTTCTTGGCCCAGTCTTGACGTTTCAGCTTGTGTGTCTTGTTCAGTGGTGGTCGTCTTTCAGCCTTTCTTACCTTGGCCATGTCTCTGAGTATTGCACACCTTGTGCTTTTGGGCACTCCAGTGATGTTCCAGCTCTGAAATATGGCCAAACTGGTGGCAAGTGGCATCTTGGCAGCTGCACGCTTGACTTTTCTCAGTTCATGGGCAGTTATTTTGCGCCTTGGTTTTTCCACACGCTTCTTGCGACCCTGTTGACTATTTTGAATGAAATGCTTGATTGTTCGATGATCACGCTTCAGAAGCTTTGCAATTTTAAGAGTGCTGCATCCCTCTCACTATTTTTGACTTTTCTGAGCCTGTCAGAAAAGTCCTTCTTTTGACCCATTTTGCCAAAGGAAAGGAAGTTGCCTAATAATTATGCACACCTAATATAGTGTGTTGATGTCATTAGACCACACCCCTTCTCATTACAGAGATGCACATCACCTAATATACACGTGTCTTAGTGTTTCTTCTGAGTAAACACCAGCCTGGCTTGAGTTTGTGGTGCAGCTTATCAGCTCTCCGGTGTGAACTGTAATATTTTGTAATGGACAGTTACCAATCCATGTGGCCTGACACAAACAGAAACCCTTACTGACCAACTACAGGCCTGGTCTCAGTCTCTATGATTCTAGGCGCCAACACTTAATGAGGTGGGTGCACGATCAGTCTTACTGACCAGGGTCTGATCTGCATCCGCTGGTGACTGTGAATCGAACAAAGGCTTCTCCCACAAGCGTGCGGTACCGCAGTGTATGTTACTTTGCTCCTCAGCTCTCATCAGCATTCCTGGCAGCAATCCTCCTTTCTCTGGATAGGATCAGGGTCTTGGACATGGTCAGCTTCACTTGGCTGCAGCTCTGGTCACTGAAGGGTGCTCCCACACCTGGATGTCGAAAGGTCCTCTCCTCACACAGGTCCTCAGAGTCTCTCTCAGCTTCACTCTAAAATGGCCGCTGGAACATTTCCCCCTCCGGGCTTTTGTTTAACTCCACCCATGAAAGCTTCCAACGTCACATGAAATGCCGTCTGTTGCTGGTTCTTAGGAAACAGCGGCATCTTGTGGCCAAACAGTAGAATGTCAGTCCAGATCTTTTAACTTAATTTACACAAACACAGTATTCACACAATGAGAGCTGTTTTCCCATCTCACACCTGGAGCGTCAGAGGACACTGATTCCACCCGACTGACTCCACCCATTCTGGGTCAAGGGGCAGATCTCCCATGGTCTGGTTGGTGGAGGAAGGAGAATGGACCTGGGATTCTAATGGAACCTTGGAACACCTGGACGAGCTGTCTGTGGCCCATGGCCTTCCGGATGTGGCACGCAGGCCCCCAAGGATCCCTCAGGGTGGAGCACCACTTTAGTTAGCGGCTGCTGGGAGCTTTCCTCAGGGACAGCCAGATGAGAGCCCATCAGGGTTGGACGAGGGATGGGAGTGTGGGGACTATGCTGTTACCGTCAGGGGTTACTGGTGTGGACGGGGTGGCGCAGATATTAGTGTAGGAACTGTTGCCCCAGCTTGCTTGGGTGGAGTCTGGCATTGGGGCTTTTCCAGGGGTGGTTTGGGCCCTTCTGGCATTTGGCAGAGTGGCGAGCATGTTGGCTACAAATAGCAAGGATGCGGCAGATGCAGGCTTGCGGTGGATGCCGTGCAAAAGGTGTGTTTTTGGCAGTACAATGAAGGGTACTGTAAATTCCTTTCCAACTGCTGTTACAAGCATGAGAGCTGAGGGCTCCCATAGCCTGTCCCGTTGCTTCAAGCAGGGTAAAGAGACACAAGGCTGCTCAAAAGAGGGCTGATGCCGGTGAATTTGGATGAGATGTTGCAGTTTGAAAGGAGATATCCAAATAGGGAAGTGGCAATTTGGCGATAGTGTTCGTTTGGCAGGAGGTGGTAAGGTAAATAATTGACAAGGTGTTGCGGGCTGGTCATGTGGGCAACCCTTTTTCCGGAGCCACCTTTGCCAGATTTGCAGGCTTCGCCACTGGGGTCGATGCCAAGGAAGGAGCTGAATAAGTTTTGGCTCATTCATCATCTTTCGTACCAAGCGGGGAGCTCGGTGAACAACCAGGATTTATGCTCCATTTCATACACGTAGTTTGACGCTCTGGTCAGTGGGGGTCCATCATGTTTGGTGGGGGGCTCTTTTAGCTAAGACGGATATCGAGGCGGTGTTCTGTTTATTGCCAATACATCCAGTCATTCAGTTCATTTTTGGACTGGCTGCTGAAGCAGGAGGCCGGCTGGAATTCCATGCTTCATTACTTGGATGATATTCTGTTCTTGGGGCCGGCAGGGTCTCAGATGTGTTTGGTGTTGTTGCACACCATGGAGAGCATTGTGATGGTTTTTGGGGTTCCCTTAGCTCCGGAGAAGACGGAGGGGTCAGCTACAGTTGTGTTCAAAATAATAGCAGTCAGATATCACTAACCTGATCAATCACTGTTTTTGGTAGAAATTATATTTCTACATGGCAAATAATTTAATAGCAGGTTTAGTAGAGTAATAGAAACCCAACAGACCCAACATGACATGCATGCTGCTGAGTCTCTGTAATTCAATCACTTATTGAAAGGGGCATGTTCAAAATAATAGCAGTGTGGAGTTCAATGAGAGAGGTCATTCATTCTTTGAAAAACAGGTAGCAATTATTGCCCTTATTTAAGGAAGGAATGCAGCAAATGTTGTACATGCTGGTTACAGTGCATTTCTCTCTGAAATTCTGAGGAAAATGGGTCGTTCCAGACATTGTTCAGAAGAACAGCGCACCTTGATTAAAAAGTTGATTGGAGAGGGGAAAATATATGAAGAAGTGCAGGCGCAGGCGCCTGGCGCCCGCCAGCATATCCGTCCTCACTGCTAGGTGTCCTCTGATGCACCTCTCCCTTTCTTATAGGAGTAGGCAGCTGGTTCCTGATTACCGTCCCCACCCAGAGGCGGGACTATTTGTATTTAAGGCAGCTTCACTCATCATGAAGTGCCCAAGCGTGGTTATTGTACCTCTTGACTCCCGCTGAAGCGTCCCACTGTGTCTGTTTATTGGATTTCCTGGATTCTGACCTCTGCTTCGTTTGACTACGCATCTGCCTGCCGTCTGTTTATTGGATCACCTGGATTATAGACCTCTGCCCTGTCTGACTACGCATCTGCCCATCGCCTCCTGTAAGTCTGCCCGGATCCTGACCCTGCACTGCCTGAAAACGAGACCGCTTATATCTGCATGCTGTATTGCTCTGAACTTTGTTTTGCCTGTATCTGTCAAGTGACTTTTGAATACTGTCTGCCAGTAAAGACCATCTGTTCCTTTACTCCGCCTTTGTTGGACTCTGCTCACTCTACTGCTTGTAGATGCATTCTGGGTGACTGGTGCCGACACCAGGGTCCTGACTCTGAGAGTCAGCAGTCAGCAATATTGGGCTAATTCCCAGTCCTCTATCAGCTGACACAGAGGATCCACATCAGCTAGGTCACTTCCGGTGCTACGCTTGCTGCGCCATTTGGTCCTTTGGGTTTTTGTGTTGCTTTGTGGCTGTGTAGTGTCCCACTAGGTAAATGTGGGCACTACACAAGGGTCAATTGGGCCACGTTGTTCTCCACCTCCTGTGGGACAGTGGCAGTGTATTTCACAGTACATTTTAATGCATTTTAATATGTATTTATGGGTATTTTCCCTGTGATATGTGTAGCAGGTCTATTAGGGTGTAATTCAGTATCCTAGGCACTAGAGGGAGCTAGGAAACACCTAGTATATATACTTATACCCAGACAGGGAGGAGTTAGTCTGTGTAGTCAAGAGTCTGTGTAGAGACAGAAGAGAGTGTGCACCTTAGCCAGAGAGAAGCTGAGGGCCACATCCTGACATGCAGCTAGACAGCCCAGGTTTCTAGTTGACACCAGGAGGCTAGTGAGTGTGGATCAGCCTGCCTGAGGATATTGAGCCAGAGTTAGCTCAGAAGATTTGACACCAGGGGAAGAGTTGCCTCCTGAGAAAACCAAGTTCCCACAAGCAGAGCAGAGCCAGTATTCCAGCTAGACAAGTAAGCTGAAGGGCAGAAGGATTTATACTGAAAGCAAGGATATATACGAGAGGAAGTTTTCTACCAAGGATAAAGCCAGTATTAGGGCATCCGGGCCTTGGGATAAAGACAGACAGGAGTTCTGAAGAACAGTGCACAGTATTTCTGAGGAGAAGGTACAGCCTGATCTGTGAGTGTTGTTTAACCCTCTGAGTATCTTGCAAAGAACATTGCTGCCTGCCATTGATGTAAAAACCTGCTTGTGATGTGATACTGCTATGTGGAACTGAACCTATAAAAGACTGTATAAAGTTAACTGCTTCATGTAAAGAAAGTTTGGTTCACCACAATAACGTGTTCCTCACTTATTACTACTACCAATCGGTGTGCCACCGTTACAGGCACTGGCGTCACGAACCTTAAAGGGACCTTGCCCTAGGCACATTAAATATCTGCAACATCCAGGGCTCCTCATCTACCATCAGGCCTGGTCCCTATATACAGAGAGTGCCCCAGAGGACTATTGTGCCAGCCTCTCCATCACTGCTGTACGCCTGCCCAGGCTCATCCCAGAAACTGTGAGTAACCCATAGCAACCCTTGTTTGCCTAAGTAACCGTGACCTCACATCGCAATACCCTGCAGGGCTGCATACTGCAGCTGTACATGTTCCAGGTGTGGAGAATTCAGTGGCTGATGCTCTCCTGTTTCCAGTGGGATAGGTTTTGCAGTCGAGTACCGGAAGAGGACAGTGGGGACGGCCTTGTTCTCAGTGGCTCTGGAATGTGGACTTAGGGTCTCCTCAGCTTTGATTAAGCGGTCCATGAGTACCAGTATGTGGTCGGCTTATGCATCCGTGTGGTCTTAGTGGGAGCGGTTTGTGGATCAGATTGGGAGTTTTGTGTGAGTGGATGATTTTCAGATGCTGTTAGTGTATTTTGTGGAGTTAGTGTTTAGCTCAGGTTTCTCTTATTTGGCTGCGTCTAAGCGGGTTGTTGCAGTGCATTTCTGGTTATGTTTGTGGGGGGTGGATGATGTGGCAGTGTTTTATGGTACGTCAGGTATTGAAGGGCTACTGATGCAGTAAGCAGAGGAGAGACATTCGTTGCCCAGTTTCTTTTGAGGTGCTGCGAGGTTGTGGGGTTAGGCAAACTCTGTGCGTCATGGTATGAAGCTTGTTTATTCCGGGTGGCATTCTCGTTGGCGTTTTTTGCTGCCTTCTGGGTGTCGGAGTTGGTGGTGAGTAGTGTTTGGTGTGTAAGTCGAAGGTGGATCCGGAGGGGAGAGGGGTTTGGATTTTGTTGCGGTCACTGCCAGAATTGGTTGTTTGTCCAGTTCGGTGCATGGAAAATTTTTTGCCCCTGCGGTCGGCTGTGCCTTTGTTGGTCCATCGGGATGGTTCCGCTTTGTAACATTTTCAGTTCATGGAGGTTTTCCGAAAGTGTTTGTTGGCGGTGGATTTGCCGGCAGGAGAATTTGTGTATCATTCTTTTCAGTTAGGGGCGGCCATTGAGAAGGCTCAGTGGGGATTGGGTGATGAGGCGATCAAGCTCATTGGCTGATGGGAGTCTGCCTGTTTTCAATCCTACATTCGCCCTCATTTGCTTACACATTGCTGAAGATCGGTTGTGTCAGGGTAGGCCGGGCCAGAAGGAGGGGAGTCCTTTGCATGATTATTGATGTTGTGTTATTGTTTTGTTTCAGGGTCCTACTCGTGTTTGGCCTGGATTTCTGGTCACTCCTATGTGTACTAGGGGGCCTTGTGAGCTGGTTTGAGGCCAGTGTTTTGCAGGTTCGGATTTGGATTGGCCTGCGGGGTCTTTTCTTGGGTCGGGTGCTTCCCGATTTCCGTTTTTATGCCTCTCTGGATCAGGCACAGGATATCTTGGTGGTACTCTCTGGGGAGAACGATTTGGGGGTCCGACGTTCAAAGGATGTCATACTGGATGTCAAATTGGATTTATTGCTCGTGTGGGTGGATTTCCTTTTCTTGTTGGTCATTTATTCCGAGATAGTGGCTCGACAGTCTTGGCGGTTTGCAAAGTCTGTAGAGATGCCAAATAAGGCCTGAGCCAAGGTCAACAAATAAGTGGGATGTTTTGTCTGTCGTCAGGGCGGTTTAATTGTTCGGCACAGGTAGCTGGAAGTGACATGTACACAATTCTTGGGCGCGAAAGGTGTGCTCCTCAATTATATGGGGATAGATCTATGGGCCTTGGGGCTTCAGGAGGTGGCCCTGAAGGTTTGGCAGGATGACCGTAGGTGAAGTGTCACCGATGTTCGTTTGGCGGTAGGAAAAAGGGGGATCCTGGGAGGCAAAACAACTTGAAATAGGTGCATGACTCTTTGGGGCCTGCATTTAGGAGTTTTTTTGGTAAATTGCAGGGGTATGATTCTGAGGATTTGGTGCCCTTGGGTCAGTGAATGCAGCCAAGGGTAAGGTTGGCATTTTAAGTAGAGGTTTGCGAGTGGAGAATACAATGTATTTGGATTGTCTTCTAGAATCCCTTCACATTTTCTGGAGTATTCTGGGTCAGGAAGTTGGGAGAGTTTGAAGGGTGAATGTTATGGCATTTGTTAGTTATATGTGCAATTCTGTGATTTATACGAGTTATGTTGGTTAATAAAATTGGACGCTACACCGAAAAAAGCAGGTCTCTAAGTGGTTTGTCTGGTTTGGGTAAAAGGATAGTGGGCTCTAGCTGGATAAATCTTCCATCCTATTTAGCCAAAGCCTTTGAATGCAGCTCTGGGTATGAAAGGAGTATCTCAAAATAAGAGCAATATCCATAAAAGGAAGCAGAATTGTGAATGCAGCTCTGGATGCGGCTGGAGAATAAGACATGATGGAACTTAAGACTAATGCAATATAAGTAAAGCTAGCACCCTGTGTAGGAGGGTGACTGTAGTTTCTTGATCTGGAGGACATCACAAAGCAGGAGAACCTTTGGAGGACAGGCTCCCGGTGAGATGTGTTCCTGCTAATACCACGAGTAGCTGGATAGCGAGGTGCTGATAACCAGATGTCTCTTTTTATTTTGCTACAAGTTTTAGATTAAAATTAGACCTACAAGAACAAAGAATCTGCTGCAAGCGCAGAAAACCGGGTGGGGGGCTGGTGACTTTTTTCACTTTTTTTCCCCCCACTTTCAAAGACGAATTTACTAAATGTTTCTCCATCTGAGTACAAACGAGAGCTTCCACCGCAAGGATGCGTAATCTGGGCTTTCTGTGCAGACCTGGCAGCAAGTGGATATTCACTGTGGTTGGTGCATGACTGTGTGAGATAGGGCGACCACTAGGGGGCGTTCCACCTCAGGCTCTTACTGTCCCAGACTTTGTCTCACCGAAATGTATTTGTTCTTCTGACTTCTAAGTTGCTTCTAGGACCAACTATGGAAGGGGCTTCTCTATTCCTAAAACAGCACCGCACCTGCCCACAGGTCACGTGTGGTATGAAGTGAGATGCAATAGCAGACACAATCAGTAGAAATGCAAGGCTCTGTTCCTAGAAGGAAGCAGCCATGTTTTTCTATTTCTGAGCAATTCCTTAAAGGAAAAGGCAAGACAATGTAACTGAACCTGAATTAGATGGAGACGAGGAGTTAATCCAAAACGTTCTCACTTTTTAGGGGTCACGTCTGTCAAAGTGAAAAGATGGTGATATCTGTGCTGTTCCATAGGAATACTGTAGTTCTAACTAACACGCAACAAAGTCAGCACTGCTACATCATGCTCTTTCTCTCTCTAGGTTGGGATCCTATACTTAGGCCTCTTTCACACAGGCGTCATAGATTTGGGCCTGATAAGATGCGGGTGCGTAGCGGGAAATTGCACGATTTTTCCGCGCGAGAGCAAAACATTTTAATGCGTTTTGCACGCACGTGAGAGAAATCGGCATGTTTGGTACCCAAACCCGAACTTCTTCACAGAAGTTCGAGTTTGGGTTAGGTGTTCTGTAGATTGTATTATTTTCCCTTATAACATGGTTATAAGGGAAAATAATAGCATTCTTAATACAGAATGCATAGTACAATAGGGCTGGAGGGGTTAAAAAAAAAAATAAAAAAAAATTAACTCACCTGAATCCACTTGTTCGCGCAGCCGGCATCTCTTCTGTCTTTAACTATGAGCAATAGGACCTTTGATGACGTCACTGCGTTCATCACATGGTCCATCACATGATCCATCACCATGGTGATGGATCATGTGACGGACCATGTGATGAGCGCAGTGAAGCCACCACAGGTCTTTTTCCTCCTGCACAGCAAAGAAGAAGAAAGAAGAGAAGCCGGGCTGCGCGAACAAGTGGATTAAGGGCAGTTCAATTATTTTTATTTTTTTTTAACCCCTCCAGCCCTATTGTACTATGAGTTCTGTATTCAGAATGCTATTATGTTCCCTTATAACCATGTTATAAGGGAAAATAATAATGATCGGTTCACCATCCCGATCATCTCCTAGCAACCATGCACGAAAATCGCACCGCATCCGCGGTACTTACTTGCAGATGCTTGCGATTTTCACGCAGCCCCATTCACTTCTATGGGGCCTGCGTTGCATGGAAAACGCACAATATAGAGCATGCTGCGATTTTCACGCAACGCACAAGTGATGCGTGAAAATCGCCGCTCATGTGCACAGCCCCATAGAAATGAATGGGTCCGGATTCAGTGCGGGTGCAATGCGTTCACCTCACGCATCGCACCCGCGTGGAAATCTCGCCCGTGTGAACCCAGCCTTATAGGGAGGAAATGGGAGCAGAGGGAACAAAGTAACACATAACCGCAGGGTCAGACATTATCGTCTATAAGTCTGCATAGGAGCTGTATACACAAAAGGCAATGATTTTTTAACAAGACTTTTTGCTAAGCTGATTTTTGCAAAAAAAATTTAAGCATTAGAGCAATAAAATAGCTGCAAAAGTCTACACGCCCTGCATGTATTTTTTTTTTTCTGAAGCTATATTTTTTGCACTTACTTCCTATCAATATTTAGGGGTTTTTCTATTGATGGCCTATCCTCAGGATAGGTCATCAATATCAGATCGGCGTGGGTCCCGCCGATCAGCTGTATGAGGAGACGGCGCGCACAGTGTGCACGTGCAGTCTCCCTTCTCTCTTCCTGCTCACCGCTGCTGTCTATGGCAAAGCAGCAAAGCCGTCTCCTCATACAGCTGGGTGTCGGACCACCGCCGATCTGATATTGATGACCTATCAATAGAAAAAGCCTAGACAACCCCTTTAAGGACAAAGGAGAGAAGACAAGCTATCACATCCTCTAGAAGTTTCTTCTCCTCCAGAACAAAAGCCGCTGACCGCGCGCCTCTGTTTAAAGGTTGTTTGATGCGTTTAATGGGGACTGATGGACGGGGAAGACATTCTGACAGCAAAATCTTTACCCTTTGGTGCAGTCTGGGCCGGGCGGCTGCTGAAGGCGGACAGCGGCTATTGTTAATCAACTGCTGAAGGCGACGCAGGAAATCAGACATAAATCCAATATGGATTCTCCCTCCTGTGCACGGAGTCAGTGCAGTTCATAGAGGTCCTGCTGACATCAGAGACAGCGGCGAGGGGGATATAACCAGTACACCGACTCTAGCAATACTTCTAAAGTAATAGTCCACCTTGTAAGAACCAGCAAAAGGAATGCGAACAATTACCACCAACCGAACTGTCAAAATTCTGAGCAAAACGTTTTCACCGCCACCATAACACAGTGCAATGACCCCACAATGCTATGAGCAGCAGGGTGGCTCAGTGGGTAGCACTGGCGCCTTGCAGCACAGGGGTCCTGGACAACATCTGCATGGAGTTTGTATGTTCTCCCCGTGTTCATTGTGGGGATCCTCCTGGTACTCAAGTTTCCTCCCACATACTGATAGGGATCTTAGATTGTGAGCTCCATTGCGGACAGCGAGTGATGATGATGATGTCTGTATGGTGCCGTGGAATATGTCAGCGCTATATAAGTGAGTAAAATAGATAAGCGGTGGGTAAATAATATCTCGTGCAATGTTCAGTTAAGGCCTCTTTCACACGGGCGTTGCGGGAAAAGGTGCGGGTGCGTTGCGGGAACACGCACGATTTTTCCGCGCGAGTGCAAAACATTGTAATGCGTTTTGCACTCGCGTGAGAAAAATCGCGCATGTTTGGTACCCAAACCCGAACTTCTTCACAGAAGTTCAGGCTTGGGATCGGTGTTCTGTAGATTGTATTATTTTCCCTTATAACATGGTTGTAAGGGAAACTAATAGCATTCTGAATACATAATGCATAGTAAAATAGCGCTGGAGGGGTTAAATATTTTTTTTAAAATAATTAAACTCACCTTAATCCACTTGCTCGCGCAGCCGGAATCCCTTCTGTCTTCATCTTAGCTGTGTGCAGGAAAAGGACCTGTGGTGACGTCACTCCGGCCATCACATGGTCCATCACCATGGTAAAAGATCATGTGACGGACCATGTGATGACCGGAGTGACGTCACCACAGGTCCTTTTCCTGCACACAGCAAAAAAGAAGACAGAAGAGATGCCGGCTGCGCGATCAAGTGGATTAAGGTGAGTTAAATTTTATTTTTATTTTTTTAACCCCTCCAGCCCTATTGCACTATGCATTCTGTATTCAGAATGCTATTATTTTCCCTTATAACCATGTTAAAAGGGAAAATAATAATGATCGGGTCTCCATCCCGATCGTCTCCTAGCAACCGTGCGTGAAAATCGCACCGCATCCGCACTTGCTTGCGGATGCTTGCGATTTTCACGCAACCCCATTAATTTCTATAGGGCCTGCGTTACGTGAAAAACGCACAAAGAGGAGCATGCTGCAATTTTCACTCAATGCACAAGTGATGCGTGAAAATCACCGCTCGTGTGCACAGCCCCATAGAAATGAATGGGTCTGTATTCAGTGCGGGTGCAATGGGTTTAACTCACGCATCGCATCCGCGCGGAATACTCGCCCGTGTGAAAGGGGCCTAATACTGACATACTGTGCATTACTACAATACACAGCGTTTAGTTAATACTGCCGTACTGTGCACAATTAATACCCAATAGAGTTATTACCCTATTTAGTGCTTCAATAATACCGCCATACTGTGCGTAGGTAATACTCGGTACAATGAACACTCTGTTCAGGATTCAGCTAATACTGCCATACCATGCACAATCAATACCCATACGATGTACCCTATTTAGTGGTCAGTTATACTGTGCTCTTTTTAATATCCAATACAGAAACAGTTAATAGTCCATTTAGGGTTCAGGTAATACCCTCATAGTGTGCACAATTAATACACCATACTATATACAGTCAACACCCCATTTTAATGTTCAGCTAATACCACCATACTATGATAATGGTCACTCTTAAAGGGGTTGTCTCATCACAGACAGGGCCGGATTAACGTAGGGGCTGATGGAGCTGCAGCTCCAGGCCCCTACCATAAAATAGGCCCATCTGCCAGCCAAAAGGCCGTCGGAGGGTTAAAAGTCCTCTGTTGTACACAGCGCAGCGTCACATAGCGCACAGACAATGCAGAGACGCTCACCTCATGTTGGCAGCAGGGAGCCTGAGGGAGGGACTCGGGAGGAGCATAATATGATCCTAGAGTGGAAGCTGCTTCTGCCAGCCCCGCCCCTCCCCGCCCACCAACCAATCAGAGCTGAGGCAAGGCAAGCACTAGCAGCTCTGAGTCGTCTGAGTAGTACAGGGAGTCTTCACAGGTCCTGTAAGGGAAGTGCACAGTGTAAAGTGTAGTTCCCAGGTTAGAACAGTGCATCTGCCAGGACCTGTGATGACATCATCACAGGTCCTTCAACCCCTAACAGCAAGTATTAGAAGTTCACAATCAGCTCTGCATTGATCCATACAGACTGGAATGGAGTGGTAAGAGGAGGTCCTCCACTTTTCATCATTTACCCCCCCTCCATGCCCTGTTTTTACTCATTGCTCACTCATGTATAATACTTCAGACAGGTACAGTGACCACTACCTCATGTACTTCACACACACAGTGACTATAATGCATAACTGACCACATATTTCTATAAACACTGCATCTACAGTATTATACCTTGTATGCCTCACATCTATATATATATACACACACACACTCTGCATATATTAAACAGTATTATAGATGCAATATGTACAGATATATAATATATATTGCAGTGTACTGATATGTGAGGTACAAGGTATAATATATGCAGTGTGTATAGATATATTGTATATACAGCAGTTTACTGATATGTTAGGTACGAGGTATAATAGATGAAGTGTGTACAGGTATATTGTATATACAGTATTGGATTGATATGTGAGGTACGAGCTGTAATTTATACCTCATATATCAGTACACTGCTGTATATACTATATACCTGAACACACTGCATATATTATACCACGTTCCTCACATATCAGTACACTGCTGTATACACTATACATCTGTACACACTGTATCTATTATGCCTCTTTTGTGTGCCAGGCCTGTTTTGTAATCCCAATCCGGCCCTGATGGCATAAATTATAAAACAGCAGCGAACATAGTTCATGGAACAAAGAAAGAGGCCTGGAATGGGTAGTGGGAGGGGCTATAAAAGGGGAATGGGGGCCCAATTTAGATTCTTGCTATGGGGCCCAGAGAGATAAGAGAAGTGACAGATGACACAGAGTTTAGATTACAGGTTGAATTAACCCTTTAGGATCAAATTGGCTTCTCAGGAGATATATATGTTAAAGGCATCTCATTCAGTAGCTATATAACTAAGGGTGGGTTCACATCTCCTTTATGGATTCCGTTAAGTGGGGACTGTGGGGACTATTTTATTATCAGCCAGTGACTGTGTTACTGTAATACTGTTATCAATTCAGCACATAGTTTTCCCTGTGCATTCACATTTCACTTCACTTGGTTCGTTGTACTACTGTCAGTGTCAGACTGTTGTCCCTGTGGGTAACAATGCACAACAGACAACAATGCACACCACAGTGACAGCTCCTGAGTCCTGTCCGGCGTCAGCCTCAGCTTCCCTTCACTATCACTATAATCAATCACTCTCCCTGATCCGGACTCACTCATTAGCGAGCTGAAGAGCCGACTGAGTCAGCAGCAGCAAGTGAATTGGATGGATAGCATCTGCGCATGCGCACCGGCACCTAGAGTCTTCGGTTCACTTGCGAGTCAGCTCAGCAGTCAGTGACTCAGCAAGTGAACCGAAGATCCGATTCATGAACCGATTCATCTGAAAGATCCGTACTTCCCATCACTACTGAGGTCATATCCGGCGGGCCGCGGCATTACAGGAACAGCACCAGCTTCTCTGACGTCCTGCCGCCGGATATACGTCACAGGATATCCGGCGGCAGGACGTCAGAGCAGCTGGTGCGGTTCCTGTAATGCCGGCCCGCCGGATATGACCTCAGTGCGCCCGCGGTTATCCCTCCTGCACGCTGTGCTGTGTACAACCTACTCAGCAGTTTCGACCAGCACACGGCCCACAGCGCTCAGCCACACCAGCCCGTGAGACAGCAGGAGCTTCTGGAGCAGGGCAGGTATCAGATAAACTCATCCAGTTGGAAGGGAGGGCAATCATAGTGCTGTTCTGATTTATGGACACAGCTCTCAGCATGCTTAGCCAGCCTTCTATCTGGCTGTTTCTGAGCCTGTGGACTGTGACTCTCAAGAAGCTCAGCCAGATAGAAGGCTGGCTAAGCATGCTGAGAGCTGTGTCCATAAATCATAACAGCACTATGAAAATTACTGACTGGCTAAGCATGCTGAGAGCTCAGTCTCTATAACATAACACATTAAAGAAATTACTGTTTCTAGCTGCTAGTCCACAGCAGCTAGAAACAGTAGTTTCTTTAAAGGGATTCTGTCACCAGGTTTGACCCCTGTCAGCTAAAAATATGCTGATGTTCGGGGCGTCTTCACGATTCCTAATGTGGGCTTATAAATGTCATCTGTGGGCTTATTTAGCTAAAAAAACAGCTTTTACTAACCTGTCAGTCAAACAAATAAGGTGCCTAAGGGGATGTTAATGGGTGCAAGATGCCCGCCGCACCCACCGCCGTTCGTGCCCAGTGCCGCCTTTCCGGACTTCTGCACCGCCTCCTAATCCTCTGTGCCGCCTTTCGCTCTCCCTCCCTCCCTCCCCCCTCCTTCTGCTGTAAGATCTCGCGCTTGCGCACAGGGCTCTGCCTGATGCGCCCGTGCAGACCTCTCCATTTGGCTTCTTACAGCGAAGTGCGCATGCGCCGGCACTTCGCTCAACCCCTGTATGCGCGAGATCTTACAGCAGGAGGAGGGGGAGCGAGAGGCAGCACAGAGGATTAGGAGGCGCCGCAGAAGTCCAGAAAGGCGGCGCTGGGCACGAACGGCGGCGGGTGCGGCCGACACCTTGCATCCATTAACATCCCCTTGGGCACCTTATTTGTTTGACTGACAGGTTAGTAAAAGCTGTTTTTTAGCTAAATAAGCCCACAGATGACATTTATAAGCCCACATTAGGAATCGTGAAGACGCCCTGAACATCAGCATATGTTTAGCTGACAGGGGTGAAACCTGGTGACAGAATCCCTTTAATGTGTTCTGTTATTTAGACACAGCTCTCAGCCTTCTATCTGACTGGCTAAGCATGCTGAGTGCTGTGTCCATAAATCATAACAGCTCTATGAAAATTACTGTTTCTAGCTGCTGTTGTCCACATTCCACAGCAGCTAGAAAACAGTAATCTTCATAGTCATGTTAAATGATCACTATAGTGTCAGGAAAACAAAGCGGTTTTCCTGACACTATAGTGCCCTGGGGGTGCCCCCACCCTCAGGGTCCCCCTCCCGTGGTCCCCTCCATGTTGCCAAGATAGACGCCAAATGAAGGGGTAGTTGCAAGAACAAAATACTTTAATGGTATCGATAAAATATATATGTAATTAAGACACTGAGTGCAGTTCCATAAAAAGGCCCAGCAAAATCCTCAGCACCAGGCCCATGATGCTCTTAATCCGGCCCTGATCACAGACATTGGGGGCATATCGCTAGGATATGCCCCCATTGTCTTATAGGTGCGGGTCCCACCGCCTATCGAGAACGGAGTCCCGAAAGTGGTGGAGGGCGCACTGTTCATGCGCAGCTGCCCTCCATTCATTTTTTATGGGGCCGCTGAAAATAGCCGAGCCAGCTGGATCAGCTATTTCTGTCAGGCCCATAGAAGTGAATGGGAGCGGTGGCCGGTCATGCGCGGTGCACTCCCGTTCACTTCTATGGGGAGCACACTTGGTGGTGGCCGGACCGGAATCCTCCAGCCACCACTTTGTCGGGCTCCTTTCCCGATATAGATGCGGGTTCCCTCATCTATAAGACAATGGGGGCATATCCTAGTGATCCATGTTCCATAGTCCAGGTCTGATGCTCAGGTGCCCATCGTAGATTCTTTTGGTGGTGGACAGAGGTCAGCATGGACACTCTGACCGATCTGCTGCTATACAACCCCACACACAACAAGCTGGGATGTCCTCTGTGTCCTGACACCTTTCTATTAATGCCAGCAGTAACACCGGTTGGCCTTCCATGGACTACTCTTGGTAGGTACAAACCACTACATACCGGGAATGCATTTTGGAGATGCCCTGAGCCAGTTGTCTAGGAGTCACTATTTTGCCCCTGTCAAAGTCCCTCAGACCCTTATGTAACGCCCCAGAGGTGCATTACCACCTCTGTGTCCCACTACTATCTCCTATGGTTAACATAATGTCATCCTTTGTATTTATTTCCATATTCTGCAAAATGTGTATTCCCATTTCCATGTAACTGTTATGTTTAAGTGTAATGTGCCTGGTTCACCAGCAGGTGGCAGCATAAATGGCAGAGCTACTTTACATAGAATGGAGCCTTCTTTCCATTCTATTCTCTCCCTCTAGGGAGCAGTTTAGCTAGTTAGAAGTTAGTCTAGTCTACCCCCTGCCAGGGGAGGGTGTGCAGCAGGAGCCTGTCCCTCTTGGACGAGCCCTGCCTAGGACAACTAGAGCACCTTCAGCTCAGCTGCATCTGGAGGCCACTGCATAAAGCTAGAGACAGACCAGCCCACAGAAAGTGAGGAACAGCATAAAGAAGTAAGCTGAGTTCCATAGCCAGGCTGTTAGCACAGCAGAGCCAGCGAGCAAAAGACGTAGCAGAAAGGAGTTTGCCCACCACCGTTAATGCCAACGCCTGCTGGAAACCAAGACAAAGCCTGTAAACTGTTTGGAAGGATGTTTATTTAAGTAAAGTTGCTGTTCAACTATATACAAGGTCTGGACTCAATTTATTTACTTCATCCCCTTTACCAACTACTCCTTTGCTCTGCTGCGGACGACAACGCCTGGGGTCCAGCATATCCAGGTAGGAGCACCGTGACATGTACAACACCATTAAGGGACATTTAGGCCACCCTACCTCACTCTGGCATTCCTACACTGGGTACCACCATCTACTACATCAGTAAAAGGGGCCCTGTGCCCTTGTTGCTTCATTACAACTGGCGTCACGACAAATCAAATAAACATTTATCTCATCTTAAAGGGATCCCATGGCCTGTTGAACTCATGCGCCGCACTTACACTTACCCATTCTTCCTGCTATCAACTCTGACTGACTGTTCACTTGCTTCCTAATTTATCTCACCTCTTGACAGGAACCATTGTCATGAGATAATCAATGCTAGTCACCTGTCAGTGTTTCCATTGTTATGGCAGATCAGTATTTAGAATGATTGGTTATACGTGTGACTATGTGAGTACCTTACCTTCCAAAACAGTCTGTAGAGCCACTTCTCTGCTTGCAAATGTTCAGAAAACTGCTTAAAGGGGTTCTCCAGGAATTCAGAAAATGAAAACAAGCCCCGCCCCTCCCCCAAGAAACCCTGCCCTTCACGGGCATCTCTCTCACCAGGAGCAGCTCCAGACTACATTGTGGTTACAGGACCTGTGGTGATGTCACAGTCATGTGATCAGCCATGTGTGTGGGAGGAGTTAGGAGAACACAGGCTGTGCTGGTGGAGAATGCAGAGGTACTTTATGTATGGAAGGTGTGTGTATAAAGCAGTCAGTGTAACCAGTCTATTGCACAGTTTTCTGTGTGCAATGTGCACACAGTAGTTTTATCTGTGTAATGGACATGTAGCAGAGCTGTGTGTGCAATGTGTATATAGTAAACTATCTGTGTATTGGGGCATGTGGTAGAGCTGTGTATGTAATATGTTTATAGTAGTGTTAGGTGGGTGCTGTGTATGGCAGCATCAGGTAAACACAGTGTATGGCAGCGTCAGGTGGGCCCTGTGTATGGCAGCATCAGGTGGGCGCTGTGTATGGCAGCGTCAGAAGGGCCCTGTGTATGGCAGCGTCAGAAGGGCCCTGTGTATGGCAGCGTCAGGTGGGCGCTGTGTATGGCAGCGTCAGGTGGGCGCTGTGTATGGCAACGTCAGGTGGGCGCTATATATGGCAGCGTCAGGTGGGTCCTGTGTATGGCAGCGTCAGGTGGGCGCAGTGTATCACAGTGTCAGGTGGGCGCAGTGTATGGCAGCGTCAGGTGGGCGCTGTGTATGGCAGCGTCAGGTGGGCGCTATATATGGCAGCGTCAGGTGGGTCCTGTGTATGGCAGCGTCAGGTGGGCGCTGTGTGTGGCAGCGTCAGGTGGGCCTTGTGTATGGCAGCGTCAGGTGGGCCTTGTGTATGGCAGCATCAGGTGGGCGCTGTGTATGGCAGCATCAGGTGGGCCCTGTGTATGGCAGCTTCAGGTGGGCCCTGTGTATGGCAGCGTCAGGTGGGCCCTGTGTATGGCAGCGTCAGGTGGGCCCTGTGTATGGCAGCGTCAGGTAGGCGCTTTGTGTGGCAGCTTCAGGTGGGCGCTATATATGGCAGCGTCAGGTGGGCGCTATATATCGCAGCGTCAGGTGGGCGCTATATATGGCAGCGTCAGGTGGGCGCTGTGTGTGGCAGCGTCAGGTGGGCTCTGTGTATGGCAGCATCAGGTGGGCCCTGTGTATGGCAGCACAGGTGGGCCCTCTGTATGGCAGCGTCAGGTGGGCCCTGTGTATGGCAGCATCAGGTGGGCGCTGTGTATGGCAGCGTCAGGTGGGCCCTCTGTATGGCAGCGTCAGGTGGGCCCTGTGTATGGCAGCGTCAGGTGGGCCCTGTTTATGGCAGCGTCAGGTGGGCCCTGTGTATGGCAGCGTCAGGTAGGCGCTGTGTATGGCAGCATCAGGTGGGCCCTGTGTATGGCAGCGTCAGGTAGGCGCTTTGTGTGGCAGCTTCAGGTGGGCGCTATATATGGCAGCGTCAGGTGGGCGCTATATATCGCAGCGTCAGGTGGGCGCTATATATGGCAGCGTCAGGTGGGCGCTGTGTGTGGCAGCGTCAGGTGGGCTCTGTGTATGGCAGCATCAGGTGGGCCCTGTGTATGGCAGCACAGGTGGGCCCTCTGTATGGCAGCGTCAGGTGGGCCCTGTGTATGGCAGCATCAGGTGGGCGCTGTGTATGGCAGCGTCAGGTGGGCCCTCTGTATGGCAGCGTCAGGTGGGCCCTGTGTATGGCAGCGTCAGGTGGGCCCTGTGTATGGCAGCGTCAGGTGGGCCCTGTTTATGGCAGCATCAGGTGGGCCCTGTGTATGGCAGTGTCAGGTGGGCCCTGTGTATGGCAGCATCAGGTGGGCGCTGTGTGTGGCAGCGTCAGGTGGGCGCTGTATGTGGCATTGTCAGGTGGATGCAGTGTATGGCAGTGTCAGATGTGTGTGTATGTATATGTTTATGTATTTGTATTTATATATATATATATATATATATATATGCATGGAGGAGTGACCCACACGAGTGTTATCTTCATGAGTGGGGTCACCTCCTCGAATTGATTATTAACCGCAGACCCCCATAATCTCGTTACCGGATCACTCTACTTACTGTTTGTAGTAAGATTAGGTCTCTGATGACCTCACGTTAGTAACAACCAGCACCTCCCCTTAGCCGGCCCTGTACAGTGGGTGGAACGCATAGCCACGCCCATAGGGCGCCGTGCTGGAACGCAAGCATGACTGCGCCCCGGGCATCGCGCTCTTCTGATGACGTCGCAGGCCTGGATTGGCCTGTCTATGGTGGAACGCACGGCCATCTTGGAGCCTCGGCGTGCGTTCCACCTATTCATGACTCAATATATGAAAAATGTAATTAACTTTAGTACACTATGGCGAATTTCACTTATAATAGTTGGAACAGGTTCAGTGGAGGCATGGATGCATAGGATCACATCTATATATATCTCATTATGACACCTGTCAACAGGTGATTGGTGAGTCACTTCCTTGCCCCGCCCCACCTGGGGGTTTAAATCAGCTAGGAACTAGCACACAAATTGGAGCCTCATTTTCAGTGCCCCCTGGAGCACCCCATCCTGCAGGTCACCGCTTGGGACTCATACAGCACCAGATAAGTATCTATTTGTATCACTGTCCTTATTGGAATTTGCTGGCATTTGTTATAACACTTTACCGTTGCGAGACCTTTGGCGGTTATAACATATCATCATTGTGAGAGCCTTGACGGTCATATGTGACCTTGGGGTGCTCCAGTTATTATTTTCTATTATTATTGTTTTCTCTCTTGATTTTGGTTCATGTGTTTTGAACCATTGGTGTGTGGCTACCTAGCATTGAGGGTGGGCCACCTCACTACCTTCATTGTCTCCTGATGAACCTATATGGCATAGGGGAAACGCGTCGAGACTGGAAGGGAGACCAATACTTTCTATTGGATAAATCATTGACGCATTGAATGACCCGGGCATCTATTTGGGCCAATCTTTGTGGTAAGGGCTTTTTCAAGGACAGACAGCTTTAGGTACGGGGACAGAGTGCCTCTCCCATCTGGGGGCATCTCTGGGCAGAGAATAGACCAGGGACACCCTAGGGTTATACCAGGGACCCCACATGGTTGCCCAGCACCCGTTATCATTAATCGAGCATCTCTATCTGTCTCTTGTCGGCCGCTTACAGCTGTTTTGTTGTTTGTCTGTGTTGTATATATTTATTTCCCCAGTGGGAGATATTGTCTATCTTATGGTATAAGAATAAAAGTTAAGTTTTAGGTAGTTGGCTTCTGTGACTCAGTGTCAGATTGGCCCTGTGTATGGCAGCGTCATGGGGGCGCTGTGTATGACAGCGTCAGGTGGTCCCTGTGTATGGCAGCGTCAGGAGGGCGCTGTGCATGGCAGCGTCAGGTGGGCGCAGTGCATGGCAGCTTTAGGTGGGCTCTGTGTATGGTACCGTCAGGTGTGCACTGTGTGTGGCAGCGTCAGGTGGGCGCTGTGTGTGGCAGCAGTGATCTTATCTTTAGTGTATGATGTTGGATGTAAAATTGTCTACATTTATTTCTGCACGGGAGACTAGCAATGGTTTTCCTGCAGAAATATCAACCTCATAACGTTATGTGGGCCTATGCCTTATATATATATATATATATATATATATATATAAATTACCGCAAAATTTTACTCTTCTTGAAAAAATGTAGTGTGACCTCTGCTGTCAGCTGTAATATACAGCTGACAGTCTGCTTCAAACTGCAGACATAACCCCTTCCATTCCATGGTCCTTAGGGACCGCTGTATGGAAGAGACTAACCATCGGGCCGCTGCTCTGCTGTGGCAGCGGCCCGATGCCGCCATCCCCCCCTTCCCCTGCCGTGTAGGATGGCTGTCCTCACCTCCATACAAGCTGTCACCCCCTCCCCTTCAGCATGGCCGGTGCTGCAACAAGCCTCCCCACCCCCTTACTTCAGGATGGCCCTTCCCCCTCCCCCAAGTCAAGGTTTGCAGCGGGGCAGAGTGTTAGCTGAAACATACAGCTGGCACTCTGCTTGAAGCGGCCGACAACGGTTCTGGCACCGATGTTGGGCATTTAACCCCTTTCATGTCGCGGTCCTTAGGGACCACTGCATGGAGGGGATAACCATCGGGCCGCTGCTCTGCTGTGGCAGTGGCCCGATGCTTGAAGGGTAAACTGAGGGAGGGAGCTCCATCCCCCATCTGGACGCTGCGCTGCTGTGGCAGCGTCCCGATGGTTCCCATGGCAACCAGACGCCTTTACAGGCATCTGGATTGCCATGGTATAGCTCATCCGAACAGTGAGTGAATCTCATAGAAGAGCATTTCTGAGTGCGTGTGAAGCAAAGCTGATACCAGTAAACAAACAATTACAATATTATTATGTGCTGCATTACGGTAAGATATGGGGTTATTTTCATTTTCTTTATTCCCGGAGAACCCTTTAAATACCAAAATACACACACATATGGAGGGCGGGAGGAGGAGGGAAGTGCAGCTGCAGTTCCTCAACTCGTGCTTGTGTTCCTGGATTCTGCTACTTGTCTGATCCCTGCCTGCTTGCCTTGACTATCCTGTTTCTGATCCGGATTGCGTGAACTTTTCCTGTGCCGCCTGCCCTGACCTTTTGCCTGTCTGACCTCACCTCTGCCTCATCCTTCGGTCCTGCACTGTTGCTCCTTCTAACAACTCAGCCTGCTGACAACGCCTGTACCTCTGGTACCTTTCTTAGGTACCTCCTGATCCGCCTGTACAAGCTGCCTCATGTGCCAATCCTCCTCAAGAGGTAGCGACCTGGTGTTCCGCTCGGGAAAGTCTATCCCCACCATCAGGGATGCTGTGAAGATCGAGGGGTTCACTTAGACAATGCCCTTAGAGGAGGTTGGACATGTGGTACAGAGGGTTCGCTCCCACTGGTTCGAGCTTGTAGCTCATCTCTGCAGGGCTAGAGATGCACCTAATACAGTATATTAAGAGAACTGTGCCTCTTGAACGGGTTTTTCAGGCCATTTATATTGATGGTCTATCCACAAGATAAGCCAGCAATATCTAATCTGCAATCATCTGACACTGGAACTACACAGGTCCATCTATTGCAGGGATGCTCAACCTGTGGCCCTCCAGCTGTTGTAAAACTACAACTCACATCATTCCGTGCTGTAGGCTGATAGCTGTCGGCTGTCTGGGCATGCTGGTAGTTGTAGTTTTGCAACAGCTGGAGGGCCACAGGTTGGTGATCCCTGATCTATTGTGTAGTGGATGGAGCTGGTTACTACAGCACTACTTGCGTTGAGAACTGCAGGACAGCTGATCGATGCGGTTGCTGATCAGATATTGATGGCCTATCCTGAGGATAGGTCATCATTATAAAAGGAACAGAAAACCCCTTTAAGAAATTAGCCGTATCTCACTCCTGCACAAACTAGATCAAGAGTGACGTACTGTGTAAAACCCCTATTGAGTTTTTTCAAAAGTAGTAATCATATGCATTACTGAAGCGTATAAGGGCACCCATAGTGTTAAAAGGGTTGATGGCTTTGATCGATCCCTACTTGTTAGGAGGCTAAACTGATCACAAAGTGTCCCTGTGCTGGGTCTCCCTGCGATCAGCCGTAATCTGAGGAGAGATTTGGCAGTAATTGTTTCATTGACCTACAGCGCCACCACACATGAAATTACTGTAAGTATCACAAATCACCCATTAAAATGAATTACTGTGAAAGCCAGGAAAGGATAGACCCTCTATAGCAAGAGACACTGTCTTATGAACAATAGAGGATCCTGAATAGTAGACCCCTCTATTAAAACCAGTATATCCAAAAAAGTGTCTATAAAAACAGACTTTCTAAACTGGACAATCCCTCTAGGGCTCCTTAGTCAGTAAGTTCATGCCTTCATCCATATGAATAACATTGACACAATGTCCTACAACCAGGAAATATTGAGTGTGAGATAAAGAGTAGAGTGTTGTATTTCTGAATGTTGTTGGCAATATCAGGTAAATATGAGACTTCTGCTGTATAGAAATACTTACTAGTAGTAAGTATTCCTATACAGCAGAAGTCTCATATAGATTATTTTAAGTAACTGGCCATGCAGCTCTATAGTGTAGTGGTTAAAATTCTGGGCTGTAATGTAGAAGGTTGTGAGTTCAAATCATTTCAGAAATAGAGGCTAATTAAAAAAAAAAATTCTAATTGTAAAAAATGTGAAATTATAAAAAAAATAAATATATATATATATATATATGATTATATATATATATATATATATATATATATATATATATAATCATACTTCTGATATATACCGGTATGAATGCATAATATGTGGGAAACTACTACTGATGTTTTAGCCATAATATATTTACATATATTTACATATATTATATATTCTAAATATATAATAATATATGTAAATATATTATGGCTAAAAACTATTTTTAAAGGGAGTCTTTCATCTATACTGACCATTATAGAACATTAACACCATTATCAGCATTATAGCCCCCATATGTGAATGCTACTTACTGTTTAGCTGTCCGTTGCTTATTTTCTTCAAAAAACACTTTTATTCAATATGCAAATCTGAAGGTGCCCAGGGGCGGCGTTCAAGCGGCCGGTGCCAAGGCCCTTTGTCGCTATTCATCTGAAACCCCTCCCCTTTCACTACTCTGGCCCGCCCTAGGTTCTTCTGATTACCTCCTCCCTTCAGTGTGAAAAAGCCGCGCATGCGCCGGCCCCAACTTCCCGAAAAAGTGTTTTTTGAAGAAAATAAGCGACGGACAGCTAAAAAGTAAGTAGCATTCACATATGGGGGCTATAATGCTGATAATGGAGTTAATGTTCTATAACGGTTAGTATAGATGAAAGACTGCCTTTAAATTTAATTTAGCCTCTATTTCTGAAGTTTCTGCCAGGATTTGAACTTACAACCTTCTACATTACAGCCCAAAATGTTAACCACTACACTATAGAGCTGCATGGCCAGTTACTTTAAAAAATATATATATACCCTGCTTCCCCGAAAATAAGACAGTGTCTTATATTAATTTTTGCTCCCAAAGATTCGCTAGGTCTTATTTTCAGGGATGTCTTATTTTTCCATGAAGAAAAATACGGTACACGTTTTAAATGATCCCCCTCCCCACCCTTATCACCCTGTCATTTTAATTACCGTTTTTAGTCTCCCCCCCCACCTTCACCAGACATCCCCCACCTTCCATCACATATTCCCCCCCCCACCTGTAACCCCGTCCCATGTGTGTCCGTGCCAGCCAAGTTGTCAGGGCAGAGCGAGCAGCGGGAGGAAGAAGGCGGAAGCTTGTCCTGGCGGCGGCGCGGGCTCTGCGGCCAATCAGTGAGCTGCGTGGCGGCACCTGTAGGGTCCAGAGGAATCAGACTCCTTACGGTAGGGTAGCGGGGTCCTTACATTCTGGGGTGGGATGCTTTATAATCGGGGAGGCATTATTTTCGGGGGGTACTTTATAATCGGGGAGGCCTTATTTTCGAGGGATGCTTTATTATCGGGGAGGCCTTATTTTCGGGGGGATGCCTTATATTACAGCGATAGGCAAAACTAGAGGTAGGTCTTATTTTCGGGGAAACACGGTATATATATATATATATATATATATATATATATATATATATATAAATGAGACTTCTGCTGTATAGGAATACTTAGTACTAGTAAGTATTTTTATTTATTTTTTTTAAAGTAACTGGCCATGTAGCTCTATAGTATAGTGGTTAAGATTCTTGGCTGAAATGTAGAAAGTTGTGAGTTTGAATCCCGTCAGAAACTTTTCATAAATAGGGGCTAAATTAGATTTAAATACACTGGGTGTCCCCAAGCACTGACTCCATATATGGACATAGAGCACCCGAGCACTTTGGAGCTCGACCAGCACTACTAAAGACCTGTTGGATACAATGTGTATGTGACAACAGCAACAAATTTAAAGATGAGCAATGGTCATCAACAGATGACACTTGTCTTCATGCCTCAAAACAAGGGCAGCAGGGGCGTAACTAGAAGTGACTGGGCCCCACAGCAAATATTTGTAAGGGCCCCCCAGCGCGCTTCGCACCTCCCTCCTCCTGTGTAAACCCCACTCCTTTGGCACAGTGTAGCGGTATACTATATATTATCGGGCATAGTGTAGCGGTATACTGTATATTGTCGGGCACAGTGTAGCGGTATACTGTATATTGTCGGGCACAGTGGATGCTATATGTGTATAACATAAACATATTTCACATGAAAACTTACAGTTACTTGACTTGGCCCTTGGGGCTCTCGGACGCCACTTCCACACTTTGGCCGGGGGCTCGGCGGAGCTGATGTTGTGCTTTATCCTAATGAGAAAGATTTCATAATAAGGATTTGGAGAAGGGGCAGAGGAATAGCAGAGCAGGGGGAGGCTGGTGCTGCTACTAGGGGGTCATACCATGGGGGAGTAATAAAGCCGACCATAATGCCCCCCCCAGTAGTAATAATTCTCCTTATAATGTGACAGTGCAAAAATACCCCCTTTTAATGCCCCCAGTTGAGCTAATGTCCCCATAGTGCCCCCATAATGTACCAGTATAAATACCCGTATATAGTGCCCCCAGTAAATTCCCCCATAGTGCTCCTCTCCCCCCTTCCTGCTAGTGCCCCCCATAATGTACCAGTATAAAATGCCTCATATATAGTGCCCCAGTAGATGCCTCTCAGTGTCCGGCCTCTGATAGGCTGCCGGCCTAGTGTCCCCCATAATGCCCCCCAACAATGTGCTAGTAAGTGTCCCCATAGATGCCCCCCCCATCATGTGCCAGTATCAAGTGCCTCTCTCCTCCCCCCCCACATGTCCCAGTATCATAGTGCCATCTCCCCCCCCCCACAAAAAAAGTGCCAGTATCAAGTGCCTCTCTCCCTCCCCCCCATGTGCCAGTATCAGGTGCCAACCCCCCCCTCCCTCCCCAGGTGCCAGTATCAGGTGCCAACCCCCCCCATGTGCCAGTATCAGGTGCCTCTCTCCCCCCCCAATGTGCCAGAATCAGGTGCCAACCCCCCCTCCCCCCCAGGTGCCAGTATCAGGTGCCTCCCCCCATGTGCCAGTATCAGGTGCCTCTCTCCCCCCCCCATGTGCCAGTATCAGGTGCCAACCCCCCTCCCCCCGCAGGTGCCAGTATCAGGTGCCTCCCCCCATGTGCCAGTATCAGGTGCCTCTCCCCCCCCCCATGTGCCAGTATCAGGTGCCAACCCCCCCTCCCCCCAGGTGCCAGTATCAGGTGCCTCCCCCCATGTGCCAGTATCAGGTGCCTCTCTCCCCCCCCCCATGTGCCAGTATCAGATGCCAACCCCTCCCCCCCATATGCCAGTATCAGGTGCCAACCCCTCTCCCCCCCCATGTGCCAGTATCAGGTGCCTCTCTCTCCCCTCATGTGCCAGTATCAGGTGCCAACCCCCCCCTCCCCCCCAGGTGCCAAGGTGCCAACCCCTCTCCTCCCCATGTGCCAGTATCAGATGCCTCTCCCCCCCCCAATGTGCCAGTATCAGGTGCCCCCCCGCTCCCCCCATGGCAGTAACAGTCGGGTATTAAAAAATAATAATAAACATTAGGGCAGCATTACTTAAAGGACAAGAGGGAGCTAAAGCCAAATCCTGTGTTCCCATATATATTGGTGTTTGGTTGTGGCAATCCACTTGCCCATGTCAATAACCTGAAGGATGTCCGAGTTCTTTGAACATCCACATTATTCTAAAGGATTAGATTTCTCATTTAGCAATGACCTAGACAAAGGTAAAAGCAAAGTCATGTTTGAGCTTGAAATTTGATGGTAGTTAAATAAAGGATTATAGGTGAACCACCTACCGTTAACTCAATCCAAGAGCTACACATAAATTATAAATTTACCTCTCCTTTGTCTGCAGTCCATTACGCGCCACCACCAGCTCTATCGTAACAGAGAGTCTTCTCCCACAACAGTCAATAAGAATGTTATTTTTATGTATATTCTGTACCATTGTTCCTATAAAGATACAATAATTATGGTGGGGATTGTAATTGCCCCATTTTAAAGATAAAATGCTGGGCCTGGGATGAAACATTGCCACGGTGCAATGAGTATGCACTATTTCCACCATGACCTCCAAGCAGCTGCATCGTTCATAATGCAGTTGGTGGTGGCCATATTGGAGTCCTTGTGGCTCCAGACTATGGACCTGTAGGTAGGGATGAGCGAACCCGAACTGTATAGTTCGGGTTCGTACCGAATTTTGGGGTGTCCGTGACACGGACCCGAACCCGAACATTTTCGTAAAAGTCCGGGTTCGGGTTCGGTGTTCGGCGCTTTCTTGGCGCTTTTTGAAAGGCTGCAAAGCAGCCAATCAACAAGCGTCATACTACTTGCCCCAAGAGGCCATCACAGCCATGCCTACTATCGGCATGGCTGTGATTGGCCAGTGCAGCATGTGACCCAGCCTCTATATAAGCTTGGGTCACGTAGCGCTGCCGTCACTCTGCTGATTCAAGCATAGGGAGAGGTTGCTGCTGCGATGTGAGGGGGCGAGATTAGGCAGATTAACTCCTCCAAAAGACTTCATTCTGTGATCGATCTGCAGCTGTGGATCATTGAAGTGCTAATATCGACTTGCTCACTTTTTTGAGGCTGCCCAGAGCGTTTTTAGATCACTTTTTTCTGGGGTGATCGGCGGCCATTTTGTGGCTTGTGGTGCGCCAGCACAAGCTATCACCAAGTGTATTTAACCATCAACAGTCTGGTTATTTTGTGCTATATCCTACATCAGCTGCAGGCTGAGCCTGTGTCACCGAAGTGCATTTAACCATCAACAGTCTGGTTATTTTTTGGCCATATACTACATCTGGTGCAGGCTGAGCCTGTGTCACCCAAGTGCATTTAACCATCAATAGTGTGGTTATTTTTTGACCATATACTACATCAGGGGCAAGTTGAGCCTGTCACCCAGCGCCTAAAAAATAGACCTGACATTTCTATTCAACCAAATTTGTACTGTTTTAGCTGGTCAAGTTATTTGTAGTGACCGTAAAAGCACAGTTTTTGTCCTGGGTTGAAAAACTATTCCCAAATTTGCCATTCTCAAAATAACTAGTTTCTGCTATTTGAGGCCTACTTGAAATCTATCCCAAAAAGGATATCTTACATTGAAGGTGCTGATAGTGTCATTCAGAAAAACCTAAGACACACGCTACCGTGCAGATAGAAGTCTAATTCTGTGATTAAACCTATACCTGTCACACAGCGCAAAAAAAAAACAGGCCTCACATTTCTATTCAACCAAATCTGTACTGTTTTAGCTGGTCAAGTTATTTGTAGTGACCGTAAAAGCACATTTTTTGTTCTGGGTTGAAAAACTATTCCCAAATTTGCCATTCTCAAAATTGTGGTGAACGGGAACAATGAGGAAAACATCTAATAAGGGACGCGGACGTGGACATGGTCGTGGTGGTGTTAGTGGACCCTCTGGTGCTGGGAGAGGACGTGGCCGTTCTGCCACAGCCACACGTCCTAATGAACCAACTACCTCAGGTCCCAGTAGCCAGCAGAATTTACAGCGATATTTGGTGGGGCCCAATGCCGTTCTAAGGATGGTAAGGCCTGAGCAGGTACAGGCATTAGTCAATTGGGTGGCCGACAGTGGATCCAGCACGTTCACATTATCTCCCACCCAGTCTTCTGCAGAAAGCGCACAGATGGCGCATGAAAACCAAGCCCATCGGTCTGTCACATCACCCCCATGCATATCAGGGAAACTGTCTGAGCCTCAAGTTATGCAGCAGTCTCTTATGCTGTTTGAAGACTCTGCTGCCAGGGTTTCCCAAGGGCATCCACCTAGCCCTTCCCCAGGGGTGGAAGAGATAGAATGCACTAACGCACAACCACTTATTTTTCCTGATGATGAGGACATGGGAATACCACCTCAGCACGTCTCTGATGATGACGAAACACAGGTGCCAACTGCTGCGTCTTTCTGCAGTGTGCAGACTGAACAGGAGGTCAGGGATCAAGACTGGGTGGAAGACGATGCAGGGGACGATGAGGTCCTAGACCCCACATGGAATGAAGGTCGTGCCACTGACTTTCACAGTTCGGAGGAAGAGGCAGTGGTGAGACCGAGCCAACAGCGTAGCAAAAGAGGGAGCAGTGGGCAAAATCAGAACACCCGCCGCCAAGAGACTCCGCCTGCTACTGACCGCCGCCATCTGGGACCGAGCACCCCAAAGGCAGCTTCAAGGAGTTCCCTGGCATGGCACTTCTTCAAACAATGTGCTGGCGACAAGACCCGAGTGGTTTGCACGCTGTGCCATCAGAGCCTGAAGCGAGGCATTAACGTTCTGAACCTTAGCACAACCTGCATGACCAGGCACCTGGATGCAAAGCATGAACTGCAGTGGAGTAAACACCTTAAAAACAAGGAAGTCACTCAGGCTCCCCATGCTACCTCTTCTGCTGCTGCCGCCTCGGCCTCTTCTGCTGCTGCTGCCTCCTCGGCCTCTTCTGCTGCTGCTGCCGCCGCCTCGGCCTCTTCCTCTGCCTCTGGAGGAACGTTGGCACCTGCCGCCCAGCAAACATGGGATGTACCACCAACACCACCACCTGCGTCACCAAGCATCTCAACCATGTCACACGGCAGCGTTCAGCTCTCCATCTCACAAACATTTGAGAGAAAGCGTAAATTCCCACCTAGCCACCCTCGATCCCTGGCCCTGAATGACAGCATTTCTAAACTACTGGCCTATGAAATGCTGTCATTTAGGCTGGTGGACACACATAGCTTCAAACAGCTCATGTCGCTTGCTGTCCCACAGTATGTTGTTCCCAGCCGCCACTACTTCTCCAAGAGAGCCGTGCCTTCCCTGCACAACCAAGTGTCCGATAAAATCAAGTGTGCACTGCGCAACGCCATCTGTGGCAAGGTCCACCTAACCACAGATACGTGGACCAGTAAGCACGGCCAGGGACGCTATATCTCCCTAACTGCACACTGGGTAAATGTAGTGGCGGCTGGGCCCCAGGCGGAGAGCTGTTTGGCGCACGTCCTTCCGCCGCCAAGGATCGCAGGGCAACATTCTTTGCCTCCTGTCTCCTCCTCCTCCTACTCAGCTTCCTCCTCCTCTTCTTCCACCTGCTCATCCAGTCAGCCACACACCTTCACCACCAACTTCAGCACAGCCCGGGGTAAACGTCAGCAGGCCGTTCTGAAACTCATATGATTGGGGGACAGGCCCCACACCGCACAGGAGTTGTGGGGGGGTATAGAACAACAGACCGACGAGTGGTTGCTGCCGGTGAGCCTCAAGCCCGGCCTGGTGGTGTGCGATAATGGGCGAAATCTCGTTGCAGCTCTGGGACTAGCCGGTTTGACGCACATCCCTTGCCTGGCGCATGTGCTGAATTTGGTGGTGCAGAAGTTCAATCGCAACTACCCCGACATGTCAGAGCTGCTGCATAAAGTGCGGGCCGTCTGTTCGCGCTTCCGGCGTTCACACCCTGCCGCTGCTCGCTTGTCTGCGCTACAGCGTAACTTCGGCCTTCCCGCTCACCGCCTCATATGCGACGTACCCACCAGGTGGAACTCCACCTTGCATATGCCGGACAGACTGTGCGAGCAGCAGCAGGCCATAGTGGAGTTTCAGCTGCAGCACGCACGGGTCAGTCGCACTGCGGATCAGCCCCACTTCACCACCAATGACTGGGCCTCCATGCGAGACCTGTGTGCCCTGTTGCGTTGTTTCGAGTACTCCACCAACATGGCCAGTGGCGATGACGCCGTTATCAGCGTTACAATACCACTTCTATGTCTCCTTGAGAAAACACTTAGGGCGATGATGGAAGAGGAGGTGGCCCAGGAGGAAGAGGAGGAAGAGGGGTCATTTTTAGCACTTTCAGGCCAGTCTCTTCGAAGTGACTCAGAGGGAGGTTTTTTGCAACACCAGAGGCCAGGTACAACTGTGGCCAGACAGGGCCCACTACTGGAGGACGAGGAGGACGAGGATGAGGAGGAGGTGGAGGAGGATGAGGATGAAGCATGTTCACAGCGGGGTGGCACCCAAAGCAGCTCGGGCCCATCACTGGTGCGTGGCTGGGGGGAAACACAGGACGATGACGATACGCCTCCCACAGAGGACAGCTTGTCCTTACCTCTGGGCAGCCTGGCACACATGAGCGACTACATGCTGCAGTGCCTGCGCAACGACAGCAGAGTTGCCCACATTTTAACGTGTGCAGACTACTGGGTTGCCACCCTGCTGGATCCCCGGTACAAAGACAATGTGCCCACCTTACTTCCTACACTGGAGCGTGATAGGAAGATGCGCGAGTACAAGCGCACGTTGGTAGACGCGCTACTGAGAGCATTCCCAAATGTCACAGGGGAACCAGTGGAAGCCCAAGGCGAAGGCAGAGGAGGAGCAAGAGGTCGCCAACGCAGCTGTGTCACGGCCAGCTCCTCTGAGGGCAGGGTTAGCATGGCAGAGATGTGAAAAAGTTTTGTCAACACGCCACAGCTAAATGCACCACCACCTGATAAGGAACGTGTTAGCAGGAGGCAACATTTCACTAACATGGTGGAACAGTACCTGTGCACACCCCTCCACGTACTGACTGATGGTTCGGCCCCATTCAACTTCTGGGTCTCCAAATTGTCCACGTGGCCAGAGCTAGCCTTTTATGCCTTGGAGGTGCTGGCCTGCCCGGCGGCCAGCGTTTTGTCTGAAAGTGTATTTAGCACGGCAGGGGGCGTCATTACAGACAAACGCAGCCGCCTGTCTACAGCCAATGTGGACAAGCTGACGTTCATAAAAATGAACCAGGCATGGATCCCACAGGACCTGTCCATCCCTTGTGCAGATTAGATATTAACTACCTCCCCTTAACAATATATTATTCTACTCCAGGGCACTTCCTCATTCAATACTATTTTTATTTTCATTTTACCATTATATTGCGGGGCAACCCAAAGTTGAATGAACCTCTCCTCTGTCTGGGTGCCGGGGCCTAAATGTGTGACAGTGGCCTGTTCCAGTGGTGGGTGACGTGAAGCCTGATTCTCTGATATGACATGAAGACCGATTCTGCGCTGACTTAAGGCCAGATTCTCTGTTACGGGACCTCTCTCCTCTGCCTGGGTGCCTGGGCCTAAATATATGACAGTGGCCTGTTCCAGTGGTGGGTGACGTGATCCCTGATTCTCTGCTATGACATGAAGACAGATTCTGTGCTGACATATGGCCAGATTCTCTGTTACGGGACCTCTCTCCTCTGCCTGTGTGCCGGGGCCTAAATGTGTGACAGTGGCCTGTTCCAGTGGTGGGTGACATGAAGACTGATTCTGCGCTGACATAAGGCCAGATTCTCTGTTACGGGACCTCTCTCCTCTGCCTGGGTGCCGGGGCCTAAATGTGTGACAGTGGCCTGTTCCAGTGGTGGGTGACGTGAAGCCTGATTCTCTGCTATGACATGAAGACAGATTCTGTGCTGACATAAGGCCAGAATTCTCTGTTACGGGACCTCTCTCCTCTTCCTGGGTGCCTGGGCCTAAATATGTGACAGTGGCCTGTTCCAGTGGTGGGTGACGTGAAGCCTGATTCTCTGCTATGACATGAAGACTGATTCTGCGCTGACATAAGGCCAGATTCTCTGTTACGGGACCTCTCTCCTCTGCCTGGGTGCCTGGGCCTAAATATGTGACAGTGGCCTGTTCCAGTGGTGGGTGACGTGAAGCCTGATTCTCTGCTATGACATGAAGACTGATTCTGCGCTGACATAAGGCCAGATTCTCTGTTACGGGACCTCTCTCCTCTGCCTGGGTGCCTGGGCCTAAATATGTGACAGTGGCCTGTTCCAGTGGTGGGTGACGTGAAGCCTGATTCTCTGCTATGACATGAAGACTGATTCTGCGCTGACATAAGGCCAGATTCTCTGTTACGTGACCTCTCTCCTCTGTCTGGGTGCCGGGGCCTAAATATGTGACAGTGGCCTGTTCCAGTGGTGGGTGACGTAAAGCCTGATTCTCTGCTATGACATGAAGACAGATTCTGTGCTGACATAAGGCCAGATTCTCTGTTACGGGACCTCTCTCCTCTGCCTGGGTGCCTGGGCCTAAATATGTGACAGTGGCCTGTTCCAGTGGTGGGTGACGTGAAGCCTGATTCTCTGCTATGACATGAAGACTGATTCTGCGCTGACATAAGGCCAGATTCTCTGTTACGGGACCTCCATCCTCTGTCTGGGTGCCTGGGCCTAAATATGTGACAGTGGCCTGTTCCAGTGGTGGGTGACGTGAAGCCTGATTCTCTGCTATGACATGAAGACTGATTCTGCGCTGACATAAGGCCAGATTCTCTGTTACGGGACCTCTCTCCTCTGTCTGGGTGCCGGGGCCTAAATGTGTGACAGTGGCCTGTTCCAGTGTTGGGTGACGTGAAGCCTGATTCTCTGCTATGACATGAAGACAGATTCTGTGCTGACATAAGGCCAGATTCTCTGTTACGGGACCTCTCTCCTCTGTCTGGGTGCCTGGGCCTAAATATGTGAAAGTGGCCTGTTCCAGTGGTGGGTGACGTGAAGCCTGATTCTCTGCTATGACATCAAGACTGATTCTGCGCTGACATGAAGCCAGATTCTTTGCTATGGCATGAAGAGACTGATTCTCTGCTGACGTGAAGCCAGATTCTCTGCTATGGGACCTCTGTCCAATTGATATTGGTTCATTTTTATTTTTTTAATTTTAATTTTTATTCATTTCCCTATCCACATTTGTTTGCAGGGGATTTACCTACATGTTGCTGCCTTTTGCAGCCCTCTAGCTCTTTCCTGGGCTGTTTTACAGCCTTTTTAGTGCCCAAAAGTTCGGGTCCCCATTGACTTCAATGTGGTTCGGGTTCGGGACGAAGTTCAGCCGAACTTCTCGAACCCGAACATCCAGGTGTTCGCTCAACTCTACCTGTAGGCACTCCGAATGCCGCCGTTAGAGATAAACAAATCGTTAAAAATTTGATTCTCTCTCTTACTTTCTCAACAAAATTCACCCAAATCGAATCACCAAAAGTTTGGATTTGGATGCAACTTGAAATTTTTAAAATACAGGTCTAATCCGATTTGTTCTCTCTGCATTCACAGTTACAAGACAGCTAATTTTCATGCTTTACCATGGAAAGCTGTTCTCCAAAATTATTTTTTTGGGGTAAATGTTCTTGCAGTAGCATCACCTCCTCTGACTTCTGGAACTGACTTTGACTATCTCACCAAACACTTGTATACCTTGTACAGTAGATATAACTAAAGTTGTTCCATAATTTACATTTACATTCCCTCTGATGCATTTTATAGAGCCTACGCTGCGTTCCTTCTCTTGTCCCGAGGCACAACTATTGCCCATGAAATTAGAGACATTGATCATATATCACATTAATCACATCAGCATAATAATGCAATATCCCTGATTTATTTACACTACACCGTCCTAGATACCAAATCTGTATATGGGTGCTGGGGGGGTTATGTAAAGCAGAATGAACATCAAGAACTTTAAAGTTGGCAGCAAAGAGCCTTTAGGTAGCAAAGTGATGGAAATCTTGTAACTTTTGTGACACGCCTCGATGGTGGAAGTTGCAGAGGAATTTTTTCTTCTTGTCATCTGATCAATCATTTTCTGGCATTTTGTTATCCAGTGAAATTGATTGCCTACATCCAAATTCAAATAACAGACCATCCTTGTCTTCATTATATTCAGTAGTTGTAGATATTAGCCTGGATAATTTCCCAGGTGATCTTATGACAAACAAGAAGAAGATAAAAAGGAAGAAAAGCCACCTAATGGTTTAGGTCACAAGAATAGAGATGTCCCGAACTATTCGCCGGCGAACAGTTCCCGGCAAACATCGCTTGTTCGCGTTCGCCGCGGCGGGCGAACATATGTGATGTTGGGTCCGCCCCCTATACGTCATCATTGAGCAAACTTTGACCCTGTACCTCACAGTCAGCAGACACATTCCAGCCAATCAGCAGCAGACCCTCCCTCCCAGACCCTCCCACCTCCTATCAAAAAGCAAGGACGGCAGCCCTCTTAGATTCATTCTGAAGCTGCAGTGTTAGTGAGAGCAGGGAGAGTGCTGCTGCTGCTGCTGAATTCATAGGGAAAGTGTTAGCTAGGCCAGTGTTCAGTGTCCACTCCAGTCCTCAAAGACTCATCTGCTGTAAGTACAGCGTCCTGACAGCATCCCAAAAAGGCCATTTATAGGCCTGGTACATCAGTCTGCTATATTTTATTTTTATATATATATATATATATATATATATATTACAGTTGCCTGCCCGTGTGTGAGAGGCCACAGGCCCACAGACTGTACTGTGTGCACATCACTCATATAGGGTGGCACAGTACCTTGCAGATAAAAAAGTCATTACATTTTTCTCTGTAATATAATTGCAGTTGCCTGCCAGTGAGTGTCAGGCCCACAGACTGTACTGTGCCCACTGCCCACCACTCATATAGGGTGGCACAGCACCTTGCAGATAAAAAAGTCATTTAATTTTTTCTCTGTAATATAATTGCAGTTGCCTGCCAGTGAGTGTCAGGCCCACTTACTGTACTGTGCCCACTGCCAGTGCCCACCACTCATATCAGGTGGCACAGTACCTTGCAGATAAAAAAGTCATTACATTTTTTCTCTGTAATATAATGGCAGTTGCCTGCCACAGTCTTTCAGGCCCACTGACTGTACTGTGCCCACTGCCAGTGCCCACCACTCATATCGGGTGGCACAGTACCTTGCAAATAAAAAAGTCATTTAATTTTTTTATGACATTGGAAACGCTGTGTATGTTATCTGGAAAAACTGAACTTACTTTTGCAAGTACCTGTGTGTGTCAGCTGCCCAAATTGATTCAGCAAAGTACAGTGAACCTGTTATTCCCAAAATCGGCCTCATCATTGCCTTGCACTCCTAATATGCACTGTTACATCACTGCTCCTCCCCAGTACTCGAGTAAAGACTCAACTAGTCAGCAGATGCCTTGCAGTTAAAACCAAGCAATAAGCTTCACACCAAGGGGAAAACTACAGATTGCACATTTTGAGATAATTACAGGCTGGGACTGAAATTTAGCCCTGGTATTTTAAAACAGACAAGCCCCCCCCCCCCCCCACCTTCCGCCAATCCAAATCCCCTCCCCGTCCCAGTGCTAATGGCATGTTTGAATGGACATTACATTCATCTCTATTACACATACTGGAGAATGCAGCAACACATACCTACCACTACATAGAGAAGTAAGGGCCCCATAGTAAGGATCAAACCAGGCCCCGCACACAGGACAGAAGGGTTTCCATCTAAACCCCTTTCAATGACATTTGGGCCATTTTTTCCACTGCTTCATTTGGTAAACGTTGTTCCTTTAGAGGGTAGAGTCCTGACCCAGTTTTCACTTCCAGTAGAAGAGGGGATGATCCCAACTGGGCCCTATAGCAGTTGCATGGTCTGCTTCTATGGTAGTTACGCTTCTGCCTACCACATCCAGTAACATCTCCTCTGATGTAGTCTTTCTCTTTCCTCATCTTCTTTATTAGGAGCAGAGCTCCAGGATGACATCTTGTCTTTTCTCTGCAGAGTTTGTCAGACCGAAATCTTAGATTCCTCACAGACATTTTGTTTCTATCCCCAATACTGTGCTCTCCAATGCCCACAAATACTACACTGAAGAAATAAAAGTGCTGCATATATAGTCTTCAACGTACTAATAGTGCTCCCAAAAGTCCCACCAATAGTTATTCTCTCAAAAAAGGGCCCTCTGATGCTCCCTGAAAGCGCAGTTTTTAGTAGTAGTACTCTTGATGTTGTGCCCATTAATAGTATCACAGGTAGGAATAATGCCCCATAGTGCACAGGCTTCAGTAGTAATATGGTCCCCTAAAGTGCCACAGTATAATAATGCCCTCTCCATGCTTCAGTATGAAAAGCAGGCCATAAGCCTTTTCTAGTCTGCAGCTTTAGTTGTCCCTGTCCTGGCACAGAACGGCTTCATGATCACCTGAGTTGCTTCATGGGCTTAAGGCTTAGTACCTGTGGCCTATTAGAGTAAATAGTAGGGCCGGGAATCATTGGTTCTGTGCCCCACCACACTATTCAACTGTATGATAACCTATCAAAATGTTTTTCGAGTGTGGGGTGAGTGCCAGAAAGAGACCCAAACAAACTCCATGCAGATGTTGCCCCTCATTGCCCACGGGAAACCAGCATTTGAAGAAAACAGTGTTAACCACTGAACCACCCTGATTGTTGGACTCTCAGATGGTGACGTGAGTTCCATCTTCTGCCTTAATTTTCTCTGATACTTCTACTTGACTCTAACCACCAACTAGGTATTGGCCATTGCCTACCCTGACCTGTTTACCCTCATTATTGTCATTTGCTGCCAGTTGCTGACTACCATAGGAACCACAACCTGGGAAATGTGATAAGGAAAGATCATTATGGAGGTTGAGGTTGTTGAGGTCTGTAACACTATGAAGTCAACACAAGATAGAAACTTCCTACTAAAAGTAAATCATTATTTATCTGTTTAGTTGACAATGAACCTTTAAGCCTCGTTATCACAGTGGAGACATCAGACCTGTCCCTTGTGAGATAACCGCTTATTAATGCATCTTTTCATGAGGAGCCTGGATAAATCTCCTGTGCCGGATTAATGCGCCATCGACAAAGTCCCTCTTTATTATACAAAATCCATAACAGACATTTTAAGATCTCCATGGGGAAGAAACCTATAAATGATTATCTTCATTTTCCAGGACTTATCCTAAGTAACATGTTTCCATTCTCCTATACATTGAATCAAAGACATCTCAACCTCTGAGAGTGAATCTATTAGTACTCCTCGTTCTTCTCCTCATGGTTGGTCTTCCCCATGGTAAGAGAGATATACAAATATACTTCAAAACCAGCAGCTTCTCGCAGTGATGTAGTTATCTTATCAGGTTACTGTAGATATTGGCACAGCAATCCAGTTTAAGACAGTCTTCAAAAAAATGTTTACCAGTGGCTCAACCTCAGCCCCAACACGGTAAAGGTGCTCTCTCCAGCAGACACACCCTATTGTCTTTTGAGAAATATATCGCAGTAATGTAATAACTTCTGTCTGGCACTCAAATACAGTACAGACCAAAAGTTTGGACACACCTTCTCATTCAAAAAGTTTTCTTTATTTTCATGACTATGAAGGCATCAAAACTATGAATTAACACATGTGGAATTATATACATAACAAACAAGTGTGAAACAACAGAAAATATGTCATATTCTAGGTTCTTCAAAGTAGCCACCTTTTGCTTTGATTACTGCTTTGCACACTCTTGGCATTCTCTTGATGAGCTTCAAGAGGTAGTCCCCTGAAATGGTCTTCCAACAGTCTTGAAGGAGTTCCCAGAGATGCTTAGCACTTGTTGGCCCTTTTGCCTTCACTCTGCGGTCCAGCTCACCCCAAACCATCTCGATTGGTTTCAAGTCCGGTGACTGTGGAGGCCAGGTCATCTGGCGCAGCACCCCATCACTCTCCTTCATGGTCAAATAGCCCTTACTTTCAAAGTTTTCCCAATTTTTCGGCTGACTGACTGACCTTCACTTCTTAAAGTAATGATGGCCACTCGTTTTTATTTACTTAGCTGCTTTTTTCTTGCCATAATACAAATTCTAACAGTCTATTCAGTAGGACTATCAGCCTTGTATCCACCTGACTTCTCCTTAACGCAACTGATGGTCCGAACCCCATTTATAAGGCAAGAAATCCCACTTATTAAACCTGACAGGGCACACCTGTGAAGTGAAAACCATTTCAGGGGACTACCTCTTGAAGCTCATCAAGAGAATGCCAAGAGTGTGCAAAGCAGTAATCAAAGCAAAAGGTGGCTACTTTGAAGAACCTAGAATATGACATATTTTCAGCTGTTTCACACTTGTTTGTTATGTATATAATTCCACATGTGTTAATTCATATTTTTGATGCCTTCAGTGTGAATCTACAATTTTCATAGTCATGAAAATAAAGAAAACTCTTTGAATGAGAAGGTGTGTCCAAACTTTTGGTCTGTACTGTATATGGATTTACATGGACTGATCGGTCTTGTAAAACATATTTACCATTTATTGAGCATAAATATACATATATTTAAGAGATATTCATAAAAGAGGTATTCATAAAACACTAAAAAAACTCTCTAAAAAAACTATATTCAAAATACTTGTGAGTTTCACCTCTAGGGGTCACTGTGGTACCTTCAGTGATAAATCCCCACTTGTACGTTGTTTGTTTAAGTGCTCCTTTGTATAAAACTTGTATATGTTCTATTAATGAATAAACATGCATGCAAGTGTACTCTCACATTAATACATATCCTTCACACCACTGGTTACACTCAGGCTCATGGTGGTTCACAGGTAGTCAAAGGTTATCAGGTTAGTATATAGGTTAGTTCTTAGATATATGTTGCCAACATTTGTTGGTTTGTACGTTACCCTCTCCTCTGTTGGTGCCACTACCTGCTTGGTTGGTGCTGGTTTTTGGTTGTGGTTTTTCTCCTCTCCCCCGCTGTTCAGGCCAGGCAACACTACTCTTGGCTTCTAGGAATAGTATATGCAAATTGCATATCTTAATTATTCTAGCATTAGATAGGATATCCCCTCTTTTTTGTCAGGCAAGCTAATTTGCATACCATAAGGTTTCTGGGAAAGATATTCAAATTAGCTTTTCTTCCAAAACAGAAAAGAATGCTAATGTCACAGCCAGACAGCTGAGAAGCGCTCACAGGAGCTTCTCAGATCCTCCTCCTTGAATTTCTTTGTTTTGGTTTAGTTTCTCATCTCGTTAGTCTATCTCAGCTGTCATGCAGTTGGACTGATCGCTACCCTTTAAGTTCCTCCCCATAATGCAGTAGTGTGCGGCTGATACAACTTCCTGGAGTGTGTGTGCATGCTGTTCCCAGTTCCCAGTCCTCAGTCCTCAGTCCTCAGTCCTCAGTCCTCAGTCGTCTGCAGATAAGTGCTGTTTATGTATTTATGTTTTTGTCTTTTCTGGATCCAGGTGACCCTGACTCCCTCCGTGTCAGTGTAGGGAGCCGGTGGTCGTGTCCCTTCACTATTGTAGGGTCTTCAGGTAATAGATAGCCGAGGAACGTGGATATGCGGCCATCCATCTTTGGGGTGTTCGCATAGGCTGAGCAGTGAGGGAGAGCGGCAGCTCTATTGCTGGGGTCTCCCTTTGTTCCTTAGTTGTGGATCCAGAGAGACATTGTTTATATGGTATTGTCTTGTTTCCTGTACACCATCCGTGACATTATCAGCCGCCAAAACCGTCTCAAGCATGGATCCGGTTTCACTTTTGGCTGAACGCCTCCAGGGTCTTTCATTGGAGGTAGCTGATCTCCGTAGGATTTTTTCTCAGTTTCAAGTGACCGGTTCAGCTTGCGTTCATGGAGTTTGTGCTGAGCCCAAGATCTCGCTCCCGGATACGTTCTCTGGGGGTAGTGAGAATTTTGTGCGTTTTAAAGAGGCTTGCAAACTCCATTTTCGCCTTCTTCCCCATTCTTCTGGTGATGAAGAACGGAGGGTGGGGATCATTGTATCGCTGCTCAGGGGTAACGCTCAGTCTTGGGCCTTTTCGCTACTGGAGGGGGCACGGCCCCTCCGCTCAGTGGATGAATTCTTTTTAGCCCTGGGTCAGATATATGATGATCCGGATCGTATTGCTCTGGCTGAGTCTAGACTACATCTGTTATGCATGGGTAAACAATCCGCAGAGATATACTGCTCCGAATTTCGGAGATGGGCAGCTGATACTGGTTGGAATGATGCTGCACTCCGAAGTCAATTTTGCCATGGTCTTTCAGAGGGATTGAAAGATGCATTTTCCTTTCATGAGAGGCCTATCTCCTTGGACTCTGCTATGTCTCAGGCCGTTCGTATTGACAGGCGTCTTAGAGAGAGACGAGAGATCTCTCCTTCCTGTCCTACTCAGTCTCGGAACAGTGCAGCGGTCTCATTCTGTGCGAAGGAGTCTCAGTCGCTGTCAGCCCCTTCTGAGCAGGAGCCCATGCAGCTGGGGTTGATTGCCTCTGACAATAGAAGATTCAGCCCGCATGGGAGGGTTTGTTTTTGTTGTGGAGGTATAAATCATTTGGCAAATGTTTGTCCCTCAAGGAGATTCAGGCAGTTTTCTGGGAGTAATAAAGAGACAAAAAGGAAAAAATCTTTTAAAAATGTTCCGTCTGTTACTATTGGCAGGGTTGAGGCGGAAATTGAAGGTTTTCCGTTTGCTTGTAGTTCCCGTTTTGTCCTGCCTGCTAGGGTGGCGCTGATGCGTTTTTTAGGCTTTGCCAATTATTACAGGAAATTTATTTTGAATTATTCCTCTGTTGTTAAACCACTCACTGATATGACCAGAAAGGGGGTAGATTTTTCTTCCTGGTCGGTAGAGGCGCGTAAGGCCTTTTCTAATATCAAGGAGAGTTTTGCTTCCGCTCCCATCCTAGTACAACCTGATATTTCGTTACCCTTCATAGTTGAGGTTGATGCTTCTGAGGTAGGGGTGGGTGCGGTCTTGTCTCAGGGTTCCTCTCCTGCCAAATGGCAACCGTGTGCCTTTTTCTCAAAGAAACTCTCCTCCGCAGAGAGAAATTATGATGTGGGAGATAGGGAATTGTTGGCCATCAAATTGGCTTTTGAGGAATGGCGCCATTGGCTAGAGGGAGCCAGACACCCTATTACCTTGTTTACTGACCATAAAAATCTGGCCTATTTGGAGTCAGCCAAGCATCTGAACCCGAGACAGGCCAGATGGTCTTTGTTCTTTTCAAGGTTTAATTTTGTTGTTACATTCCGCCCTGGGGTTAAGAATGTGAAGGCAGATGCCCTGTCACGTTGTTTTCCGGGAGGTGGGAATTTTGAAGACCCGGGTCCCATTTTTGCTGAAGGTGTGGTGGTCTCTGCTCTTTTTCCTGAATTGGAGGCAGAGGTGCAGGCAGCCCAGTCAGAAGCTCCTGATCTTTGTCCTCCTGGGAGGTTGTTTGTGCCTCTCGCTTTGAGACACAAGATTTTTAAAGAACACCACGACACGGTCCTTGCTGGGCACCCGGGGGCAAGAGCCACACTGGATCTCATCGCTCAGAGATTCTGGTGGCCTGCGCTTCGTAAGTCGGTTGAGGGTTTTGTGGCAGCTTGCGAGACTTGCGCTCGTGCCAAGGTCCCTCATTCACGGCCATCAGGTCCTCTCCTTCCTTTGCCCATTCCTTCCCGTCCTTGGACACATCTGTCCATGGACTTCATAACGGACTTGCCTCGTTCCTCGGGGAAGTCTGTGATTCTGGTGGTGGTGGACCGTTTTAGCAAAATGGTGCATTTTATCCCTTTCCCTGGTTTGCCCAATGCTAAGACGCTGGCGCAGGCATTTATTGACCACATTGTCAAATTGCATGGGATTCCTTCAGACATAGTCTCTGATAGGGGCACGCAGTTTGTTTCCAGATTCTGGAAGGCTTTCTGTTCTCGCTTGGGGGTTCGGTTGTCATTCTCTTCTGCTTTCCATCCGCAGTCGAATGGCCAGACAGAGCGCGTCAATCAGAATCTGGAGACATATCTGCGCTGTTTTGTGGCGGAGAATCAGGAGGATTGGTGTTCTTTTTTGTCCCTTGCTGAGTTTGCTTTAAATAACCGTCGTCAGGAGTCCTCTGATAAGTCACCATTTTTTGGTGCATATGGGTTCCATCCGCAGTTTGGGACTTTCTCGGGAGAGGGCTCTTCTGGTTTGCCTGATGAGGACAGATTCTCCTCGTCTTTGTCATCTATTTGGCAAAAGATTCAGGATAATCTAAAGAGCATGAGTGAGAGATATAAGCGTGTGGTGGATAAGAGACGTGTGCCTGGTCCGGACCTGAATGTTGGTGATCTGGTGTGGTTGTCTACCAAGAATATTAAATTGAAGGTTCCCTCCTGGAAGTTGGGTCCTAGGTTTATTGGGCCTTACAAGATCCTGTCTGTCATCAATCCTGTTGCCTACCGTCTTGATCTTCCTCAGACTTGGAAGATCCATAATGTTTTTCATAAGTCCTTATTGAAACCTTATGTTCAACCTATTGTACCCTCGCCTTTGCCTCCTCCTCCGATTATGGTTGATGGAAATCTTGAATTTCAGGTCTCTAGGATTGTGGATTCTCGTCTTGTCCGCGGTTCCCTCCAGTACCTCGTTCATTGGGAGGGTTATGGTCCTGAGGAGAGGATGTGGGTCCCAGTGACGGACATTAAGGCCTCTCGTCTCATCAGGGCTTTCCATAGGTCCCATCCTGAGAAGGTGGGCTCTGAGTGTCCGGAGTCCACTCCTAGAGGGAGGGGTACTGTCACAGCCAGACAGCTGAGAAGCGCTCACAGGAGCTTCTCAGATCCTCCTCCTTGAATTTCTTTGTTTTGGTTTAGTTTCTCATCTCGTTAGTCTATCTCAGCTGTCATGCAGTTGGACTGATCGCTACCCTTTAAGTTCCTCCCCATAATGCAGTAGTGTGCGGCTGATACAACTTCCTGGAGTGTGTGTGCATGCTGTTCCCAGTTCCCAGTTCCCAGTTCCCAGTCCTCAGTCCTCAGTCCTCAGTCGTCTGCAGATAAGTGCTGTTTATGTATTTATGTTTTTGTCTTTTCTGGATCCAGGTGACCCTGACTCCCTCCGTGTCAGTGTAGGGAGCCGGTGGTCGTGTCCCTTCACTATTGTAGGGTCTTCAGGTAATAGATAGCCGAGGAACGTGGATATGCGGACATCCACCTTTGGGGTGTTCGCATAGGCTGAGCAGTGAGGGAGAGCGGCAGCTCTATTGCAGGGGTCTCCCTTTGTTCCTTAGTTGTGGATCCAGAGAGACATTGTTTATATGGTATTGTCTTGTTTCCTGTACACCATCCGTGACAGCTAAACTTTTCTCATGCCAGTCAAATTAAGATATATGATTTGCATATACTCTTCCTAGAAACCAAGAGTAATGTCACCTGACATACAATACTCATACTTAATATTTTTGGTCTCCCTAATGATAAAGAGCAACCCAAAGAATACACCACAAGGCACTTTAACCAAGTAAGACAAGTCTTCCTTGAGACATTCTGGCTCTCCTGTCCTTCTAAAAAGAAAAATATCTTTCATGTTTTATTGAGAGAGGTGTAAGTTTTGTGTCTGATGTTGTAATTCTCTTGTCTCATTTTCAGTTGAAGGTTACTTTGAGGTGTCTCTGGTTCATCTGAAGTTGATCCAAAATCGTGAAATAAGGTTGCTGGAGGTGTTGTATGTCTTGGCTATTCTGATTATGTATTCTCAGGTAAATATTAAGATGTCCAATTGAAGTAAGACAGCAGAATATATAAGTTTATCTGCATAGCAAGTAGGTAAACAGTAAGAAAATCTCAGCAGCAATATGAGCTTTGCATCATTCTCACAGAACATATTGGCAGAGACACCTTCCTGACGTTTAAACATGCTTGTGTAGTAAAGCTAGAAAAATAGCTAAGCCAGCCTCACATCTGCAACTAATTCTTTCAGGACAAAAACTCTTTATCAAAGAAAAGCAGATAATAAAAATGTTTCTAGTTGCAAGGATTTAGGGGGAACATTTGGGTGGGTCTATTTCTATTATGGAGACCAGTTGATATACATGATGACTATTGTAGGCTAGACAATGTTCCTCTGGATTTCTGGGTAAAATATATGCAAATTATCATGGCTAACATCTGCTGGCATGAAATAGGTTTAGGAAAGCTAACTTGAAATCTTTCCAGAAATCCAGAGGGGTATCACACTGTACACATGCACTCAGCATACTAGGGGCATCGCCTGGCCTATAATACTGCACACACATGCTAGCATACTAGGGGCTTTCCATAATGAAAAACCCCTTAGACAATGCATATATATTGTTGAGAAATACCCATTTGTTACCAGATGCTCTCTCTCCATTCACTTCCTTCACTTTTTACTTTCAAAAGCATTGGATTAATATAAAGCTAGTAAGCCTGTGAGTTTGTACAGGATTAAAAAAAACATGGCTGCTTGTTCCACAAATAGCGCCACCCTTGTCCACGTGCATCTGGTACTGCAGCTTAAGTCCAATGAAGAGAGTAAAGGTGGGTTTACTCACTCAGAGGAGCAGCTGATTACTGGGAAAGAAGAGTCCCTTTCCAACAAGTGGCTGCTCGTTCAGTGGGGGTGAAGCGCTGCATTTACATACAGCAATCACCTGCACAGTACAAGAATGAGTGATCACTACTGCAATCGCTCTTTCTCATAGAGCTGCATTGGTCTGCTGCCAGAAATAATAATTTACTTGCTTGCACGAAAGATCATTCCACTCGATGAGTGAGTGTTTCGCTCGTTCATCGGTTGATCGGCTGCACCTTTATATGGGCAGATTCATACCCGATAATCTGCCTGACAATCAACCCGTGTAAACCCGCAATAAGTATGCCTGTGGACATGTGCTGCACTGTTGAAGAAAGCAGCCATGCCTTTGAAAAACCCCTTTCAGGCAACTCAAATAATGGTCATATCTGCTGTGCAAAGTGCTCCCTCTAGTCATCATCCTGCAAATGACCTTCCATTTCCTGAGACTTCCTTTCTTTCTTTCTTTCTTTCTTTCTTTCTTTCTTTCTTTCTTTCTTTCTTTCTTTCTTTCGTATCTGCTCTTACCTAGGTTCTCCCAAAGAGCAAAGTTTATTATGGTTATTACTGTCACATGTCACTTTAATTTGCCTGTAAGGATCATTACAGTATTTATGTACTTAAGAAATTTTCAGCTAAGAGTCTGCTGGAACATTGATATGCCGCTCTACGCTGAACATTATGCCGGGAATTGATTTTCTTACCTCTCTATGAACATTTCACACTTGCAGTGGAATAGTAAGTCTAGTTTGCAGTGACATATGCCCTATCATCAGCATTTAAATCCCAAACTTTGCATACAGACTCAAAAATCTGCTTTATTTTCGCCCAGCACAAGTCTTGGTTAAATTTTCAATAAGGAGTCGTTTGGTAGCCGACAATAAGGAGCTGAATTTACCGTGCACTTTCTCGAGAGGGTGAGCAGAAATTACATAGACCGAGCATTATATTATGCCTGATAGGAGCCAACAGTCAAACACTTTGTAGCAACTTACAAGCAATAAAAATGCAAATAGAGTCGAGAAAATTCTCTGCTTCTCCCTCTTCTTTCTGGAAACGTTTTTGCTAACCTAAGTTTACATTTTCTATTTACTGTAAACACTCAGATTTCTGCCCGATTTTTTTTCCCGACAGTCTCCACTTCTGTCCTCAAATACTCCTGAATAGAAATGATATTTTATAGACAAATAATCTGAGACATAATAGAATTTCTCTTTCTTGGAATAAATACCGTATCAGCACAGTCCATATCATTAGATGTGAGTGATTACTCGCTTAAATTACCAAAGTTTTTCTACCTGTTTAGATTCATAGACTAGTCCATAGGAGGCAGTATTATAGCACTTAAAGTCTTGTAAATATTAAACAATTTACTGAACCATATAAAACAGAAGCTGCTGATATTACTTTATATGTACATGACTATTACTACAATAATAGAACCTTTCGTGTAAAATAATATGTTTACTATAACACTGCATGTACTGCATGAATATAACTGGTATAATACTGCTCCTATAACTACTATAATACTGCTCCTAAATACGATACAAGAATATAACTACTATAATACTGCTCCTATGTACAAGAATATAACTACTATAATACTGCCTCCTATGTATAAGAATATAACTACTATAATACTGCCTCCTATGTACAAGAATATAACTACTATAATACTGCTCCTATGTACAAGAATATAACTACTATAATACTGCCTCCTATGTATAAGAATATAACTACTATAATACTGCCTCCTATGTACAAGAAGATAACTACTATAATACTGCTCCTATGTACAAGAATATAACTACTATAATACTGCTCCTATGTACAAGAATATAATTACTATAATACTGCTCATATGTACAAGAATATAACTACTATAATACTGCTCCTATGTACAAGACTATAACTATTATAATACTGCTCTTATGTACAAGAATATAACTACTATAATACTGTCTCCTATGTACAAGAATATAACTACTATAATACTGCTCCTATATACAAGAATATAACTACTATAATACTACTCCTATGTACAAGAATATAACTACTATAATACTGCTCCTATGTACAAGAATATAACTACTATAATACTGCCTCCTATGTACAAGAATATAACTACTATAATACTGCTCCTATGTTCAAGAATATAACTACTATAATACTGCCTCCTATGTACAAGAATATAATTACTATAATACTGCTCATATGTACAAGAATATAACTACTATAATACTGCTCCTATGTACAAGACTATAACTATTATAATACTGCTCCTATGTACAAGAATATAACTACTATAATACTGTCTCCTATGTACAAGAATATAACTACTATAATACTGCTCCTATATACAAGAATATACAGTCAGGTCCATAAATATTGGGACATCGACACAATTCTAACATTTTTGGCTCTATACACCATCACAATGGATTTGAAATGAAACGAACAAGATGTGCTTTACCTGCAGACTGTCAGCTTTAATTGGAGGGTATTTACATCCAAATCAGGTGAACGGTGCAGGAATTACAACAGTTTTAATATGTGCCTCCCATTTGTTAAGTGACCAAAAGTAATGGGACAATTGGCTTCTCAGCTGTTCCATGGCCAGGTGTGTGTTATTCCCTCATTATCCCACTTACAATGAGAAGATAAAAGGTTCAGAGTTCATTTCAAGTCTGCTATTTGTATTTGGAATCTGTTGCTATCAACTCTCAAGATGAGATCTTCACTATCACTGAAGCAAGCCATCATTAGGCTGTAAAAAACAAAAAAAAACATCAGAGAGATATCAAAAACATTAGGCTTGGCCAAAACAACTGTTTGGAACATTCTTAAAAAGAAGGGACGCACCGGTGAGCTCAGCAACACCAAAAGACCCGAAAGACCATGGAAAACAACTGTGGTGGATGATCGAAGAATTCTTTCCCTTGTGAAGAAAACACCCTTCACAACAGTTGGCCAGATCAAAAACACTCTCCAGGAGGTAGGTGTATGTGTGTCAGAGTCAACAATCAAGAGACTATTAATGACATACAATAGGATCCCACAGGAGGTTGCCACGCTATTAATTGGAAAGGGAGAAGAAGTTAGGTGGTCACTTGGACCTAAGCGTGTTTCTGCAACCTCACTGAAATGTTACTAAAACTATTTGTTTATTATGATTTCTAAAATACACAAACACCTCTTGGGATCAAATGGTTAAAACTCTCAGGAGTAGGTTGGTTGCGGGATATAGTCTCTAGTAATTTACATGTTAATCCATGTCATCCCAAAAGGGGTAGCTGCGCTCTAGATGCTTGAAAACATTTATTTTGCAATCCCTATCCAACCTTCCTGCCTAAAAACTGGAGCCTGCTTCCCTACATGTTTCGCCAAGCGATTCGGCGTCTTCAGGGGAAACTGCACAGGTTCTGAGTTGGGGACGGGGTCAGGGCATTTAAACCCTCGGTTTGCTTTGACATTCAGTTGGCTTTCAGTGAGGTTGCAGAAACACGCTTAAGTCCAAACAATCAAGAGACGACTTCACCAGAGTGAATACAGAGGGTTCACCACAAGATGGAAACCATTGGTGAGCCTCAAAAACAGGAAGGCCAGATTAGAGTTAGCCAAACGACAGCTAAAAAAGCCTTCACAGTTCTGGAACAACATCCTATGGACAGATGAGACCAAGATCAACTTGTACCAGAGTGATGGGAAGAGAAGAGTATGGAGAAGGAAAGGAACTGCTCATGATCCTAAGCATACCACCTCATCAGTGAAGCATGGTGGTGGTAGTGTCATGGCGTGGGCATGTATGGCTGCCAATGGAACTGGTTCTCTTGTATTTATTGATGATGTGACTGCTGACAAAAGCAGCAGGATGAATTCTGAAGTGTTTCAGGCAATATTATCTGCTCATATTCAGCCAAATGCTTCAGAACTTATTGGACGGCGCTTCACAGTGCAGATGGACAATGATCCAAAGCATACTGCAAAAGCAACCAAAGAGTTTTTTAAGGGAAAGAAGTGGAATGGTATGCAATGGCCAAGTCAATCACCTGACCTGAATCCGATTGAGCATGCATTTCACTTGCTGAAGACAAAACTGAAGGGAAAATGCCCCAAGAACAAGCAGGAACTGAAGACAGTTGCAGTAGAGGCCTGGCAGAGCATCACCAGGTATGAAACCCAGCATCTGGTGATGTCTTTGCGTTCCAGACTTCAGGCTGTAATTGACTGCAAAGGATTTGCAACCAAGTATTAAAAGTGAAAGTTTAATTTATGATTATTATTCTGTCCCATTACTTTTGGTCCCTTAACAAGTGGGAGGCACATATGCAAACTTTTGTAATTCCTACACCGTTCTCCTGATTTGGATGTAAATACCCTAAAATTAAAGCTTACAGTCTTCAGTTATAGCACATCTAGTTTGTTTCATTTCAAATCCATTGTGGTGGTGTATAGAGCCAAAAATGTTAGAATTGTGTCGATGTCCCAATATTTATGGACCTGACTGTATATGTTCTAAAGCATTTTTTTGGCTTGTATTAGGGGGAAAAAAGGGCTTATTAGCCGTTGTGTGATGAAGTGCAAAAATTACAGCCCTTTTTGTTGTGTATTAGTGGCAAAAGAAAAATATATTTGCCGTTCAGCGGTGCAGTTATCTGTTCTATAGCCCTTTTTGTCGTGTATTAGTGGCAAAAGTAAAATATATTTGCCGTTCAGCGTTGCAGCTATATGTTCTAAAGCCCTTTTTGTCGTGTATTAGTGGCAAAAGTAAAATATATTTGCAGTTCAGCGGTGCAGTTATATGTTCTAAAGCCCTTTTTTCTGTGTATTAGTGACAAAAGTTTTAAAAAAAATTGCCGTGCAGTGGTGCAGTGATATGTTCTAAAAGCCTTCTGTGGAGTGCATAAGTGGTAGAAAATAAGGGCCTATTTGCTGTTGTTATATGTTCTAAAGCCCTTTTTGTCGTGTATTAGTGGCAAAAGTAAAATATATTTGCAGTTCAGCGGTGCAGTTATATGTTCTAAAGCCCTTTTTGTTGTGTATTAGTGGCAAAATAAAAATCTATTTGCCGTTCAGTGGTGCAGTTATATGTACTAAACCTCTTTTTGTCGTGTATTAGTGGCAAAAGTAAAATATATTTGCTGTTCAGCGGTGCAGATATATGTTCTAAAGCCCTTTTTTGTGTGTATTAGTGGGGGGAAAATAATTTATTAGCCGTTGTCTGGTGAAGTGAAAAAATTGCAGACTTATTTCGGGTATTTTAATTTCCTTTTTATTTATTTATTTGATTTAACAGTATGTTAGACAGAGAAAGGCCAGGCCCTGCACAGTGGAGTGGCAGAGGCATAAATGTTTCTGGCGCAGGCACAGGTCAAAGCAGAGTAAGGGACCATGACAGAAGGGGTCACTAAGCTCCCAGTGTCAGCTAGTGGTCGTGTCTTGACCAGCAACCCGGCAGTTCTTGAATGGTTGACTCGATCTTCAACTTCGTCGCAAGTGACATCCGATATCCCCAGCCAAGAGTGATGGGTTCGTCAGACACAATCCTTAGTTGGCATGGCCCGGGAGCAGGCCATGTGCCCTCACTTGTCCTCAACCTGCCTTTGTCCTTTTCTGTTCCCTCAGCCAGAGAAGTATTGTATGCTGTGGGCTCAGCTCCACTATATAGGGAGGACGAGCTACTAGAAGACAGTCAGCAGCTATTGGCAAGCCAAGATGTGGTGGAAACATCATCATCAGAAGAAGACGGCAGCTTGCCCGTGAGGCAGCGGCGAAGCTAGCAAGTCGCTAGCATGGCCGGGAGTCAGCAGGGTGGCAGCAGTGGGAGGTCGGTAGCCAAACGTGCCTGGGGTAGACCACCCACTTCGCAGGAGCCTACCTGCCCAGGAAGTAGCGGTGCAGGGGTTCGCGGAGGCAGCAGTGGTAGCAGTCAGTGCGTAGTGTTGGGGTTAAAATCACCTACTCAGCGTTGTGGCAGTTTTTTGTTAAGCCGCCGGAGGAAGTGAACATGGCCATATGTAGAATCTGTGGACAGAAGGTGAAGCATGGCCAGGGTGCCAATTGTGGCACCACAGCCCTGCGTCAACATATTCAGCGTCACCATAAAGTGGCCTGGGAGAACCGTCGCTCTGATGTGGTGGTCCAGCCTGCCGCAGCAACCAGTGGTACACAGCCGATTTCAGGCAGTAAAGGCTCCACCACCTCAGCCGAAGGAAGCTATCTGTCCTTCCCATCATCTGCTGGTCCTGATGCTCCTGCTCCTTCTCCTACTCCTCATCAGTCATTCTGTCAGCAATCGATCACTGAAGTGATTGCCAAGAGACAACAGTATGTGTGCACTCATCCAACGGCGCAGAAGCTGAACGTTCTCCTGGCCAAGTTGCTGGTGCTGCAGTCCCTCCCTTTCCAAGTGGTGGACTCTGCACCTTTCAGAGAACTGATGGCTTGTGTCGAGCCAAGGTGGAGAGTCCCAAGCTATCATTTCTTTGCCAAAAAGGCAGTACCAGCCCTGCACACACATGTAGACCAGAAGGTGGGCCAGTCCTTGAGCCTGTCGGTGTCTGCCAAAGTGCACGGCAGCGCCGATGTGTGGAGCTATAACTACGGTCAGGGACAATACATGTCCTTTACGGCCCACTGGATGAATGTGGTTCCTGCACAGCCGCACCAGAAACTTGGCCAGGTGATGCCACTTCCGCCTCCACGTTCTCACGCCGTTAGTCCTGCGACTATGTCCTCCTCTGCCTCCTCATCCTCCACCGTATCCTCAGCCTCCACTGCAGAGACAATTCACAGTGCCCCTCAAGCATACCACATGTGCATGGCATGGCAGTGTCACGCTGTTCTGAACCTCGTTTGCCTGGGTGAACGGAGTCACACAGGGGAGGACTGCTCCGGGTCTTTCATCAAGAAATCGAATCCTGGCTTTCTCTGCAACAACTGAAAATCGGAACCATGCTGACCTACAGTCTAGAGTCGCTAATAAGCAGCTTTCTTAACGAGCTTAGTGAAGAAACTACTCACCAGCAGCTAGACATAGAGCAGAACCTGAACCAGCAGATGGTGGCATACTTGAACCGCACCTTGCCAGCCATCATTGAAGATCCGCTGGACTACTGGGCATTCAAGCTGGATTTGTGGCCGCAACTGGCCAAGTTTGCACTGTAAAAGCTGTCCTGCCCAGCCAGTAGTGTGACATCAGAGCGGGTGTTTAGTGCGGCGGGGGCTATAGTTAGTGACTTGTACTTCTCCACAACATTGTCCCTTACTTGTTTGGAGAGTTCCTTGGTCTTCATGGCAGTGTTTGGTTAGTGATGCCTCTTGCTTAGGTGTTGCAGCCTCTGAGGCCCTTCAAAAAAGGTGTGTATATGTAATGACAGATCATGTGAAACTTAGATTGCACACAGGTGACATCATTTCACTAATTATGTGACTTCTGAAGGTAATTGTTTGCATCAGAGCTTTTTATGGTCTTCCTAACAAAGGGGGTGAATACATACGCACACATGCCAATTTTCTGTTTTCTATTTCTAAACAATAGTTTTATGTATATATTTTTCTCATTTCACTTCACCAACTTAGACTATTGTGTTCTGATCCATCACATAAAATTCTGATTAAAAAACATTGAACTTAAGGCTGTAATCTAACAAAATACGAAAAAAAGTCAAGGGGGGTAAATACTTTTGCAAGGCACCGTATATTCTTGTACATAGGAGCAGTATTATAGTAGTTATATTCTTGTACATAGGAGCAGTATTATAGTAGTTATATTCTTGTACATAGGAACAGTATTATAGTAGTTATATTCTGGTACATAGGAGCAGTATTATAGTAGTTATATTCTTGTACATAGGAGCAGTATTATAGTAGTTATATTCTTGTACTTAGGAGCAGTATTATAGTAGTTATATTCCTGTACATAGGAGCAGTATTATATTAGTTATATTCTTGTACATAGGAGCAGTATTATAGTAGTTATATTCTTGTATATAGGAGCAGTATTATAGTAGTTATATTCTTGTACATAGGAGCAGTATTATAGTAGTTATATTCTTGGACATAGGAGCAGTATTATAGTAGTTATATTCTTGGACATAGGAGCAGTATTATAGTAGTTATATTCTTGTACATAGGAGGCAGTATTATGGTAGTTATATTCTTGTACATAGGAGATAGTATTATAGTAGTTATATTCTTGTACATAGGAGCAGTATTATAGTAGTTATATTCTTGTACATAGGAGATAGTATTATAGTAGTTATATTCTTGTACATAGGAGGAGTATTATAGTAGTTTTATTCTTTTACGTAGGAGGCGTATTATAGTAGTTATATTCTTGTACATAGGAGGAGTATTATAGTAGTTATATTCTGTACTTAGGAGCAGTATTATAGTAGTTATATTCTTGTACATAGAAGCAGTATTATAATAGTTATATTCTTGTACATAGGGAGCAGTATTATAGTAGTTATATTCTTGTACATAGGAGATAGTATTATAGTAGTTATATTCTTGTACATAGGAGGAGTATTATAGTAGTTTTATTCTTTTACGTAGGAGGCGTATTATAGTAGTTATATTCTTGTACATAGGAGGAGTATTATAGTAGTTATATTCTGTACTTAGGAGCAGTATTATAGTAGTTAAATTTGTTATACATGGGGAGCAGTATTCTAGTAGTTATATTCTTGTATAGACGGTAGGAGGCAGTTTTATGGTAGTTATTGCGAGCAGTATTATAGTATGCATATTCTTGTACATACTGTAGGTGGAGGTGTTATAGTAGTTATATTCTTGTACTTGAGGCATTATTATTGTCCGTAGAGTTAGAGGATATTTATCTTGGATTTTCAAGAGAAGCAACATATGTACATTTACAAGTTATTAGGATGAGCAGGAAATGTACTTTTGCCTTTTTACAGTCATTTGCTCTGTCATTTAGAGATATTCATCAAAGTTGATACTTGCATGAAGTGAGAAATTCCTCAGGTAAGACACAGTGGACTGTGTTAAGTGCATTTACCGCATTCGCAAAGTTTTTGATTATTTTCTATTCTTTTGTACATGACCTTTAATGACTTTTGTCAGTAAATCCAATGAATCTTCTCTATCATGAAGCAATAGCCGTAAAAAAATATATATTTGCAAATAATAAAAATATCTGGTGATAGGATAATTAAACTGCTGAGTGAATTATGGCTTAATACTGCAGTTATCAGTGGGATAATATTTCAGAGTGACATTATTCCGTAGAACGTATGGTTTAATTATTAACCCAGTGGGAGGAAATATTATGACCAAATAGGAAGGAAAAAAATAGGAATAAAATACAAAATGCTAATAGGATGACTGCAGGGTTTCATTAGAGCAAGTTAGTGCAGTAATATATTGTGCTATGTGGTGCTGGGTTCCATATGGAAGAAAAAAAAAAGAAAAAGAAATTCACATTTAGATTTCAGTGGTTCAAAATAAACAAAAGACAAATATAAAATGCAGTGTAAATGATAAAAAAAAGCAAAAAATAAAAATAAAAAAATAAGGTAAAAGGGTTATTTCTAGAAAATAAATATTAAGTAAAAGCTGTTTTATATATTAAGAGATTGTCCAAATCAGCCAACCCTTCCGCTCATTCAAAACAGACTGGAATTATGACTCTATCGGTAATCTAGTCTGAGCTAGAGCAGGTTGAAATTAAAGCCTCATCTCCCTGCAGATCTGTTCCAGTCCATGTGAAGAGCAGAAAGAGGCAGTTTGGGATGTGATGGCAGAAGGAATAAAAAGCAAAAATAAAAACGTTTAGGGTCGGCACCCGGGAGCCCGGTCAATCAACTGAAAGTAGCGCCGCAGCTTTCTCCAGCTTTTCCTAGGCCAAGTGATGACACGTTCATCGGTCACGTGGCCTAGGGGCAGCTCAGACCCATTCAAGTGTATGGGGCTGAGCTGCGATACTTCCATTGTTTCCTCAGCGCTCTGCATTCATTTACGATCTTTAGAAAATAAGTCCTACACAGTGAAATGATCAGATCGCTTTCAGTGATTGAATGGGGACGTAAATACAATGAGCTCCGTCAGTTTTTTTTCTCTCTGTACTGAAAATAAAGTGTTAAAATCAGATATTTTTTTTTTCCTCCAAGTGATAATTTACAATTGAATGCAATTTACAAATGACATAATTTAAATGTTAATTTACAAAACATCTAAACAATAACTGAAAAAAGCACAAAATAACACATCATTCAGCTACATCTACTGAATATAAAGAATGTATGGAGGTGCAATGGATGGCACTGTAATGGGGGTGCAATGGATGGCGCTGTGCTGGGGGTGCAATGGATGGTGCTGTGCTTGGTGAGCATGGAGAAGGCCGCAGTGCTCACAGGAGCGCCAGTACCTTCTCAAACTGCTGATAACGGGGGTCCCGAGTGTTGGACCCCCACCGATCAAATACTAATGACCTATCCAGAGGTTACGCCATCAGTTTTAGAGTCTTGGAAAAACCCTTTAACCAAGGGCATTTGATGAACATCACCCTGCCACTACTTACCCTCTTGATTCCTATGGAAGCATTCAGGGTGTGCTTAAAGGGAACCTGTCACCAGTTTTATGGTGTCCTAACTAAGGGCAACATAAATAAGTGACTGATTCTCTTAGCAAAATGCTGGGTCACTTTCTTTAATTGACCCAGTCAATCTGCCAACATCTTGTATTGAAAAGCTCCAGCTGATAATGATGAGTCATGAATATTCATGAGCTCCTGACTCTCCCCGCCTACCTGCTGCTGATTGACAGTTATTTTCCATATGAATCAGCAGCAGGTGGGCAGGGGAGTGGCTATATCTCTGAATTAAATATACGCTGGACTCAATGACATCACGCTGGACTCAAATCAGCTCATTAGCATGCGGCATGTGGCATCTTTGTGTGTATATTATGAAGTAACCATCTGTCACACCAGTAAGTGAATACATCTAAGGCATTTTTTAGTAGTTAATGATTGTATATAATTAGTTAGATTATAATCAAATATCCACATGACAGGTTCCCTTTAAAGGCTATAAACACTATTGGCAGCTATTTGCACCCCAGCCATTCCAGGGTTCATACATTCAGAGATAAGGTTTATACATCCAGATGTCAGAGCAGGAAACTGACGACCCAGTGCGAGTCTGAAAGTAAGATAGTCTGCAGATAGGCCAAAACTTAACCCTGTATGACAAAAACATTTGGAAATGTTTTATAAAGATCCAATGAAAAAAAAAAATTTACTAAATACTAAAATTAGTAAAATGCAATCATAAAAAAATTCTCTAGAGGTGTTCGTTAGGGTTAAGCGAATCGAAGTATCCAAAGTGGACTTAGATATGAATTTCAGGGAAAATTTGATTCACCACGAATCTAAAAAAAATCACACTCACATCCATTTGCACGCAAAGAGGCCGCCGTGGAGCGAAGTGTCGAATGTGTTGATGTACCATGTTGGGTAGCTTGATGACATCATCCTGTCATCGAGCAAAATTTTGCACGGTGTCTTCAATCAAGGCCTCCACAGGATCAAGTGGATAAGGTAAGTATTTAAAAAAAAAATTCCTCACCGGATATACCCCTGAAAGCACTCAATGTACATCTCAGATGCTACGATCAGCGATGAACGCGGCATCAATGACGGCGGGACAGCGCAATTGGTGTTTCCTGTCATTGCACCCGCTAATTGCAAAGAATCGACTTTTGATAAATTCGCTCATCACTAGTGTTAATTGCCTGTGACTTTCCCACACAGTTTCTGCATTTTGGGCTAGTTTTTGTTAAATAGATATTGATACAATGTAACTTGTCATGTGGTTTATTTGAGTTTGTATTCACCTAATTTTAAGCCCTTCCAAGGACCAAGTATTATTATTATTTTTTTTAGGCCATTATACATAAAACCGTGTAATTCACATACTGTATATTCCACAATCAAACACTGCTGATTAATCAGGTCCGGGCATAATATGTTAATCACTTTGGAAAATGAAAGAAATATTTGATTTCTTGCATTGGAGAAATTACTTTTCCCCCTGCACATGAAATTTCATAAACTCTTCCATTGTTTCCTTTGTGCTCCGCGTTCATTTACGATCTTTATAAAATCAATCTTACACAGTGAAATGAGCAGATCGCTTTCTGTGATTGAATGGGGACAGAAATACAGTGAGCTTCCTCAATTTTTTTTCCCTCTGTACTTGTTTTGATTTTTTTTTTGTGCTTTTCTTCCTCCAAATACAACATGATAATTTACAAAACATCAAAACAATATCTGAAAGAAAGAAACAAAATAACACATCATTCAGCTACATCGACTGTAAAGAATGTATGAGTTCTGGAATGGCTGGGGGTGCAAATATTTATGCAATGGGTTTCACTCTAAATACTGAAAAGCATTGAACGGCCTTCCCAGTCCTATGTTAATGAAGCTTAAAGGGGTTTTCTGGGTGTTTACTATTGATGACCTATTCTCAGGATAAGTCATCAGTATCTGACCGGTGGGGGTCCGGCAGGTCTCCAAGGCAAGTGACATCACTTTCATCGGTCACATGACCTAGGCTCAGATCAGTCCCATTCAAGGCAATGGGGCTGACCTGCAATACCAACCACAGCCACTATCAAATGGACAGCAAGGAGGCCATTGCACTCCACTGGAACATACCACTTTAAATTAGGAGCCCCATTGGAGAAGGGACCAATGTGAATCAAAGCAATCTGTACAGCGCTGCATGGTATGTTGGTGCTAAATGAGCTACTCAAATGTCACAGTATAGGGTACTGGAAGTCTACAGAGGCCACGTAGAGGGGCACTGAGTATTAAAAACTAAACTGGAGGCCAGGATACAAAAGTGCTGCAGTTGATTGCCTTCACTGATACACTAACAAAAAAAAGAGGATCTGTTGGCCACCCTGTATAACACCACAATCAGTACAGTTCTGGACACTGTTGCCCCCCCTCACCCCCCCCCTCCCCACACACACACACACAACAAAACTAGAAAAATCAACAGACAAGCCTGGCACACCAACCTGACCCAAAAACTCAGACAAGTTTCCAGGGCTGCTGAGCTGCTGCACAGTCCCCACAGCCCCTCTACACAACTGCTTGGTCCTCTTCTCCCAAAACCCGCTTCTCCACCATTACAGAAGAAAAACTCTCCACTCTACTCTCCAGATCGCATCTCACCACCTGTGCACTTGACCCAATCCCATCCCACCTCATCCCTAACCTCACCACAGTGTTTATCCCAGCCCTAACTAATCTCTTCAACCTATCAATAACCTCTAGTGTCTTCCCCTCTGCTTTTAAACATGCTACCATTACACCAGGGCCGGACTGGGACAAAAAATAGGCCCGGGCATTTTTGACTGAGCAGCCCAATCACATGACCCCCAACAGGCCCCACCCCCTTGCAGTCTAGGGGCGGAGCCAAAACCCAGAAGCACAATTGAGAGGCAGGGCCAGCCACCAGTAAGATAGGAAGGCTTCAGCCAACACACAAGCTTCTTTGGGGGTCCCCAGGTGGCATTAGTGGTCTTAGTACGATCCGGCCACCTAATCCGGCAGAAAATGCAAGGAATCGACTGGACACAAAGCACAGCATGCCGCGGTTTATGTCCCGCTGATTCTCTGCATTTTTCCCAGATTGTGGCCGGATCTCTGCCGTACCCCATTATAGTTGTGGCGAAACCAACCTCGCCACTGGGTTTTGGAGGGGCCTGGGTACTAGCCTCTTGCCCCAGGATTATGGGCCCTCTCATCAGCCAGGCCTCATTTGTTCACAAAGGACTTGGACTAACTTGAACCCTGGTCTAATTCGTGCCATTTTGGGATGTTAAATGTCTATGTGTATTGAAAAGGGTGGGACATTGTATACGTTGAGTAGGGAGGTCTGTTCCATTGTCTCTCTGTGTGTATTGGCGATGTCCTTTGTCCTGAGAGATAATTGAATTACTTCTCGGTTGTCTCCAGGACAGAGGATATTGTGTATTCGTCTGCCTGGGATGATTGCATCAACCCAGTGTGAGGTAATTCTATCACGGACAGAGGGGAGGATTTTGTGTGGGAGTGTCTGAGTGTATTGTACGTGGTTATTGGCTGTTTTTACAAAACCCTGGGGTGGTAACTTTGTTGGAAGATGTGTATAAAATGCTCGTGTGTTAAAATAAAGAGAGTTCCTGTTTTATACCTTCATGAAGTCTTGGCTCATGTTTGGCTCATGGGATAACTACACTCTTGGGGATTGCTATATCATAATACTCCCCTGAGTATAAGCTCTTGTAAGAGCTTGCTCCTGGTTCCTGTCTCTGGATTTAGGAGAGGTTCACCCACTGGAGCCTGGAGCTTGTCGTAGGTCCAGGGTGGGTAGGAGACGGCGAGACCTCCACCAAGCTTCGGCGGTTCGTAGGGTCTGCAGTGCTGACGGTGTCGAGTGGAGTGCTTGGAGTCCTCTGGAAGCACTAGGAGCATCTATCGACGGAGGTACCCGGTCGGGGTGCTAGGCGTTCCGTTACAATAGTTAATGGGGCTGGCGGGCATTCTGTCTGCATCCAGCAGTGCCGGATCCCGTGAATTCTCAGCTGGAACAGCCGCCAGGATCACTAACGCAGATGTAGCCTCATACAGCGCCCCATACCTCTTATATCCAGTGACGTCTCCTCTGATGTAGATGTTCTCTTTCTTCATCTTCTCCATTCAGACCAGACCACCATGATAATTTCTTTCAGCCATCTCACGTCTCTGCAGAGTTTGACAGACATCTTAGTTTCCTACTTTTCCATCATCCTCCAATTAATATCCCATCATGCACCCCCAATACTGAGAAGCTGTGCTCCCCAAAACTATACTGCAAAAAGAACTGTGCTAAGCTGATGCTGTGCCAGGGTGCCCCCACAGTAATGGTGCTCCCAAAGTCCCAACAATAGTAATTATTTCTTTGCCAGAGTGCATTTAGTAGTAATAGTGCTCCTACAGCGCCCCAAACAGTAATTGTGTCCCACAAGTAATAATGCTCCCATAGTCCCCCAGTTGTAATAAAGCCCACCATAATGCCCCGATAGTAATAATTATCTTTATAATGTGTGACAGTAGAACCCCCCCTTATAATGTGCATTAGTACAAAAAATGCCCGTCGTGTGGCAGTAAAAAAAGAAATACCTCCTCTTAGTGCCCCCAGTAGAGCCAATGTCCCCGGAGTGCCCTCATGTGTTCGAATGACCCGTACTGTGTGCCACTACAAAAAACACTTAGTGCCACCAGTTGAGCTTAGGTGCCTATAGTGACCTTATAATTTGTGCCATTATAAAATACTCCCATATAGTCCCCCCAGAAGATGCCCCCATAGTGCTCCTTCCCCATCTCCATAGTGCCCTCCATAATGTGGCACTATAAAATGCCCCTATAGACCTCCCCACATAGATACCCCCATAATGCTCCTTTCTTCCCTTCCCCATAGTGGCATCAAAATGGGTGCCAGTATTAAATGCCCCTATATAATGCCCTCATAGTGCTCTTGTCCCCCACTTCTCCATCGTGCCCACCTATAATGCGTGCCAGTATACAGGGCCCCCAGTAGATGCCCCCATAGTGCAGTCATACAAGCACTCTCCACATACATGGACGCAGTCATACACGCACTCTCCACATACATGGACGCAGTCATACACGCACTCTCCACATACATGGACGCAGTCATACACGTACTCTCTACATACATGGAGGCAGTCATACACGCACTCTCCACATACATGGACGCAGTCATACACGTACTCTCCACATACATGGACGCAGTCATACACGCACTCTCCACATACATGGACGCAGTCATACACGCACTCTCCACATACATGGATGCACTCTCCACATGCACTCTCCACATACATGGACACACTCTCCACATACATCGACGCGGTCATACACGCACTCTCCCCATACATGGACGCAGTCATACACGCACTCTCCACATACATGGACGCAGTCATACACGCACTCTCCACATACATGGACGCAGTCATACACGCACTCTCCACATACATGGACGCAGTCATACACGCACTCTCCACATACATGGACGCAGTCATACACGCACTCTCCACATACATGGACGCAGTCATACACGCACTCTCCACATACATGGACGCAGTCATACACGCACTCTCCACATACATGGACGCAGTCATACACGTACTCTCTACATACATAGAGGCAGTCATACACGCACTCTCCACATAAATGGACGCAGTCATACACGCACTCTCCACATAAATGGACGCAGTCATACACGCACTCTCCACATAAATGGACGCACTCATACACACACTCTCCACATACATGGATGCACTCTCCACATACATGGACGCACTCTCCACATACATGGACGCACTAATACATGCGTTCACCATATACATAGATGCACTCATACACACACTCTCCACATACATGGACGCACTCATACACACACTCTCCACATACATGGATGCATTCATGCACACAGTCACCACTTCCATGGACGCACACATATACAATACACATATATAGACACCCAGCTTTCCTGCTGTGCCTCTCCCCCATACTCTAATACCTCTGCACTTGTGCCATGCAGGATAGCAGGGAAGCTGGATGACATTTCATGATATAATTCATCCAGCTTTCCTACTGTACTGCAGGTCACATGTGCAGAGTCTGGGAAAGCTGAATATAACCCCAGTTCCCCTGCTACTCACATCACTGGTGCAGTTGTGACAATCCAACTGATGTTCAGCATGGTGGGCAGGAAAGGTTCAGGCTGCAGGAATCGCGGGTATAAAATGGGCGTGGCTATTATAGCTCCGCCCACATCGGGCCGTCCTGTTGCTGGTCACCACTGTCCATCATAAGAACTAAGGAGGGGAGAGGCGGAGCAATGTCACTGATGTCAGGAGGTCAGTGACAGAGTGCAAGTGCAGGAGAAGTCAGCTGCTCTGACAGGGGCCTGGGGTGACGAAGTACAGTGACTGCTCTCGGCCCCGAAGCAGCTGCTTCCCTGATAGTTACGCCACTGGGAAGCGTTCATCTCCACTCCTGCCCGGCTGCTGCCTGCCACATTAATAAAAAAAAATAAAAAAACTCAGCCGGCGGCCCGGCTGATTGTGTTCGGCCCAGCCCACCGGGCAAGTGCCCGGTCTGCCCTATGGCCAGTCCGGCCCTGCATTACACCCATTCTCAAAAAGTCTTCACTTGACTCATCTTCTTTGTCCAGCTATCGCCCCATATCACTTCTTCCGTATGCCTCAAAGCTACTTGAACAACATGTCCATTCAGAACTGTCCTCTCACCTCTCCTCCTGCTCCTTCTTTGACCGGCTACAATCTGGCTTCCGACCCCACCACTCGACTGAGACTAAAAACCAAAAAACATTATTCTGTCCTCCTTCTCCTTGACCTGTCCTCTGCTTTTGACACTGTCGACCACTCCCTTCTGTTGCAAACTCTCTCATCTCTTGGCATCACTGACCTGGCCCTCTCCTGGATCACATCATACCTCACAGAGTGGACATTTAGCATCTCCCACTCTCACACCACATCCTCGTCTCTTTCCCTCGCTGTTGGTGTCCCACAAGCCTCTATCCTAGGACCCCTGCTCTTCTCTATTTACACTTTTGGCCTGGGACATCTCATAGAGTCCCATGGCTTTCAGTATCACTCTTATGCTGACGACACACAAATCTACCTCTCTGGTCCAGGCATCACCACCTTATTATCCAGAATCCCACAATGTCTATCTTCTATATCATCCTTCTTCTCCTCTCGCTTTCTAAATCTTAACATGGATAAAACAGAATTCGTCATCTTTTCCCCATCTTGCTCAACCCCACCAACAGACCTATCTATCACGATCAATGGCTGCACACTCTCCCCGATCAACCAAGTCCGCTGCCTTGGAGTGACCTTGGATTCTGCCCTCTCCTTCCGACCACACATCCAAGCTTTTTCCACCACCTGCCGCCTCCAACTCCAAAACATCTCCCGCATCCGCGCTTTCCTTAACTTTGAATCTGCGAAAATGCTTGTACATGCCCTCATCATCTCCCGCCTAGACTACTGCAACATTCTTCTCTGTGGCCTTCCATCTAGCACTCTTGCACCCATCCAATCTATCCTCCACTCTGCTGCCCGACTAATCCACCTCTCACCCTTTTACTCCTCTGTCTCTCCCCTCTGCCAATCCCTTCACTGGCTCCCCATTGCCCAGCAAATTCAGTTCAAAATACTAACAAATACAGTTGCAAAAAAAAAATATGTGAACGCTTTGGAATGATATAGATTTCTGCACAAATTGGTTATAAAATGACAATAGACAATCACAGTCTGCTTAAACTAACACACAAATAATTAAATGTTACCATGTTTTTATTGAACACACCATGTAAACATTCACAGTGTAGGTGGAAAAAGTATGTGAACCCTTGGATTTAATAACTGGTTGAACCTCCTTTGGCAGCAATAACTTCAACCAAACGTTTCCTGTAGTTGCAAATCAGACGTGCACAACGGTCAGGAGTAATTCTTGACCATCCCTCTTTACAGAACTGTTTCAGTTCAGCAATATTCTTGGGATGTCTGGTGTGAATCGCTTTCTTGAGGTCATGCCACAGCATCTTAATCGGGTTGAGGTCAGGACTCTGACTGGGCCACTCCAGAAGGCGTATTTTCTTTTGTTTAAGCCTTTCTGTTGTTGATTTACTTCTATGCTTTGGGTCGATGTCCTGTTGTAACACCCATCTTCTGTTGAGCTTCAGCTGGTGGACAGATGGCCTTTGTTCTCCTGCAAAATGTCTTGATAAACCTGGGAATAAATTTTTCCTTCGATGATAGAAGTCCGTCCAGGCCCTGACGCAGAAAAGCAGTCCCAAACCATGATGCCCCCACCACCATACTTCACAGTTGGGATGAGGTTTTGATGTTGGTGTGCTGTGCCTCGTTTTCTCCACACATAGTGTTTGTGTTTCTTCCAAACAACTCAACTTTGGTTTCATCTGTCCACAGAATATTTTGCCAGTACTGCTGTGGAACATCCAGGTGCTCTTGTGCAAACTGTAAACGTGCAGCAATGTTTTTTTGGGACAGCAGTGGCTTCCTCTGTGGTATCCTCCCATGAAATCCATTCTTGTTTAGTGTTTTACGTATCGTAGATTCGCTAACAGGGATGTTAGCATATGCCAAAGACTTTTGTAAGTCTTTAGCTGACACTCTAGGATTCTTCTTCACCTCATTGAGCAGTCTGCGCTGTGCTCTTGCAGTCATCTTTACAGGACAGCCACTCCTAGGGAGAGTAGCAGCAGTGCTGAACTTTCTCGATTTATAGACAATTTGTCTTACCGTGGACTGATGAACAGCAAGGCTTTTGGAGATACTTTTATAACCCTTTCCAGCTTTATGCAAGTCAACAATTCTTAATCGTAGGTCTTCTGAGAGCTCTTTTGTGCGAGGCATCATTCACATCAGGCAATGCTTCTTGTGAAAAGCAAACCCAGAACTGGTGTGTTTTTTATAGGGCAGGGCAGCTGTAACCAACACCTCCAGTCTCATCTCATTGATTGGACTCCAGTTGGCTGACACCTCACTCCAATTAGCTCTTGGAGATGTCATTAGTCTAGGGGTTCACATACTTTTTCCACCTGCACTGTGAATGTTTACATGGTGTGTTCAATAAAAACATGGTAACATTTAATTCTTTGCGTGTTATTAGTTTAAGCAGACTGTGATTGTCTATTGTTGTGACTTAGATGAAGATCAGATCACATTTTATGACCAATTTGTGCAGAAATCGATATCATTACAAAGGGTTCACATACTTTTTCTTGCAACTGTACATACAAAGCCATCCACAACCTGTCCCCTCCCTACATCTCTGAGCTACTTTTCCGATACATCCCCACACGCAATCTCCAATCCTCACAAGACCTCCTTCTCTCCTCTCCTCTTATCACCTCTTCCCACAATCGCCTCCAAGATTTCTCCTGTGCATCCCCCACACTCTGGGACTCGCTACCTCAACATATCAGACTCTCACCTACAGTGGAATCCTTCAAAAGAAATCTAAAAACCCACCTCTTCAGACAAGCCTACAACCAGTGACCCTGCTGCCTCTATACCGCCAGGACCAGCTTCACCCTCACCTACTGTGTCCTTCTCCCATACCATGTAGATTGTAATCCCTCACGGGCAGGGCTCTCTTTCCTTCTGTACCAGTTTGTAACTCGTCTTGTTTATGATTAGTGCAATTGTCTGTATTATGTATGTATACCCCTTATCATATGTACAGCGCTATGGAATGAATGGCGCTTTAATAATTGACTGTTTTAGTAAATATTTTCCATGAAATATAATTTTGAAAAACTCTGCGTTGTGCTGTTCCTTTGTTATTCCTCCTGAATATTTACGAATAAATTGACAACTGGGTGTTACCATTGTTAAATGGGCGTGTTCCTAAATAGTCTGGCTGTATAGTGTCACACTGTGCGAGAACACACCCTCAACTGGTCACATTCAGTTGTCAATTTATTGATACATTTCTAGGAGCAATAACAGAGAAACAGCACAATGTATGAGTTATAAGAAATAAAGCACCAGCATTTGTATATGTTGGAGAATATACAGTAAGAGGGTCAATTATTATACTGCAATACGCCTATATTAGGCATATTTCAGGTGCAGATGGTGGCGCAATGGTTAGTTGGCTGATATCTGCGACTTCGCCCTGGTCACTCCAAGTCTAAAATTGTGGGTGTGGCCTGGGTGGGGAAGGGGAGGGTCTGACAGGCCCGTCTCATTTACTATTTTCTACGCCTGTTTTAGGCATAGAAAATGGTCTAACTGTAAGACAGCAAGGGAACCGTCTTACATTTAGAACTGGCACTGAATGCTCCGAAGTTATGGAGAGGCCTACACCTCTTCATAACTTCGACGATCCCCCACTAACTATGGGGCTTTACTAAGACCGGCGTCTAAAATGTCTTGATAAATGTGCCCCTAAGGCCCCTTGTAGACGAGCATGTCCGGATTAGGTCCGGATGCATTGCGAATGCTTTCAGTGAAAAAATGCGTGTTTTCACAGGCAAAGTCATTCAGTTTTGCCTGCGATCGCGTTCAGATGTTCAGTTTTTATTTTGCGGGTGCAATGTGTTTTGATGCGATTTGCACGTGCGTGATAAAAAACTGAATGTATACAAACATCTCCTAGCAACCATCTGTGAAAAACGCATTGCATCCGTACTTGCTTGCAAATGCGATGTGATTTTCACGCAGCTCCATTCACTTCTATGGGGCCAGCGTTGCGTGCAAATCGCTGAAAATCGCTGAATATAAGTAATGCGTGAAAACCAACGCACATGTACACAGACCCATAGAAATAAATGCGTCCGAATTCCGTGCGTGCGCAAAGCGTTTGCATCACGCATGTCTCCCGCGCAGAATACTCGCTGGTGTGAAAGGGGCCTAAGTGTTTACTAAAGCAGACACGTCAGGAGAAGGCTTGGGTCCTCTTTTGCAAACACACACTGATTTGGGTTTTAATAACCAGAACCTTTTTTAGACAGTTTTTATTTTTTTGTCTACTGGTCAAGCAGTTTTTGTTTTTTAAGTTATTAAAGTGATTTTTTTGCATCATTTTTGTGACAAATATTTATTGCCATTTTAATATTTAATAGTAGTTGCTTATTTAGTAATATTTGCCTTCCTATATAGAGGGTTCTCTTTATATAGGAAAGACAGAGAAGGCAAGAAAGGGGGAGGGGTGGCCCTGTATGTGAAAGATAGCATAAAATCTAATTTAATACAAGTTAGCGAGACCAATTTAGAGTCAGTTTGGGTTATGTTGCAGCTTGATAATCATAAGGTAACTCGGGTAGTTGTGATATATAGACCACCCGGCCACGTGAAAGAATTTGATGATCTACTAGTTGAGGAAATAGCTAAAATGAAATTGAAAGGGGAAGTTATCATTATGGGAGACTTTAATCTTCCTGATGTAAACTGGAAAACCAAAATAGCTAGTTCTGCCAGGAGTACAGATATTCTAAATTCCCTACTAGGATTATCTCTACAGCAAGTAGTGGAAGAGCCAACCTGGAAGGAGGCCATTTTAGATTTAGTATTCACAAATGGGAATTTGGTATCTGATATTACTGTAGGGGAAAGCTTGGGATCTAGTGATCACCAGTCAGTGTGGTTTACTATAAGTACAGTGACTGAGTCACACCACACAAAAACAAAAGTTTTAGATTTTAGAAAAACCGACTTTTCTAAAATTAGATTAGTGGTATACGAGTCCCTATCAGATTGGAACAGTTTCAATGGAGTCCAGGAGAAATGGGACTACTTAAAAGTGGCACTATTGAAGGCAACAGATAATTGCATTAGGCTTGTCAGTAAAAGCAAAAAAAGGAAGAGACCACTGTGGTACTCAGCAAAAGTGGCCAAAATCATTAAAAACAAAAAGATAACATTTATTAATTAATAAAAAAAATTAGGATGACAGGCAAATTTATAAGATTAGGCAGAGAGAGGCCAAGCAAGTTATAAGAGCTTCTAAAGCACAGGCAGAAGAGAAATTAGCTCAGTCAGTGAAAAAAGGTGATAATACATTCTTCAGATACATAAATGAAAAAAGGAAACTAAAACAAGAAATTACCAAGTTAAAACAAAAGAAGAAAGGTATATGGAAGAAGATAAATAACTAGCTGACTGCCTTAATGAATACTTCTGTTCAGTTTTTACAAAGGAAAATGAAGGAAAAGGACCTCAGTTAGGAAGGAAGACTAATGAATCTTTGGATGCATTTGTCTTTACAGAGGAAGAGGTTCTAAGTCAGCTGTCTAAAATTAATACAAATAATTCACAGGGGCCTAATGGGATACACCCAAAGCTATTAAAAGAGCTTAGCGGTGTACTAGCAAAACCATTAACAGATTTATTTAAACAATCACTGGTAACAGGAGTCGTCCCAGAAGATGGGAAATTAGCAAATGTTGTGCCCATTCACAAAAAAGGTAGTAGGAAGGAATCGGGCAACTATAGGCCAGTAAGCCTGACATCAATAGTGGGGAAATTAATGGAAACCATACTTAAGGAGAGGATTGTGGAACATCTAAAATCCCATGGATTGAAAGATGAAAAACAGCATGGGTTTACTTCAGGGAAATCATGTCAAACGAATCTTATTGATTTTTTTGATTGGGTGACTAAAATAATAGATGGCGGAGGTGCAGTAGACATCGCTTATCTAGACTTTAGTAAGGCTTTTGATACTGTCCCACATAGAAGGCTTATCGATAAATTGCAGTCTTTGAGCTTGGACTCTCATATTGTTTAATATCTTTATCAGCGAAATTGTAGAAGACCTCGATGGTAAGGTGTGTCTTTTTGCTGATGACACAAAGATTTGTAACAGGGTTGATATTCCTGGAGGGATACACCAAATGGAAAAGGATTTAGGAAAACTAGAGGAATGGTCAGAAATCTGGCAACTAAAATTTAATGTTGATAAGTGCAAGATAATGCACCTGGGGCGTAAAAACCCAAGACCAGAATATAAAATCAGTGATACAGTCCTAACCTCAGTATCTGAGGAAAGGGATTTAGGGGTCATTATTTCAGAAGACTTAAAGGTAGGCAGACAATGTCACAGAGCAGCAGGAAATGCTAGCAGAATGCTTGGGTGTATAGGGAGAGGCATTACCAGTAGACAGAGGGAGGTGCTCATGCCGCTCTTCAGAGCACTAGTCAGACCCCATTTGGAGTATTGTGCTCAGTACTGGAGACCATATCTCCAGAAGGATATTGATACTTTGGAGAGAGTTCAGAGAAGAGCTACTAAACTAGTACATGGATTGCAGGATAAAACTTACCAGTAAAGATTAAAGGACCTTAACATGTATAGCTTGGAAGAAAGACGAGACAGAGGGGAGATGATAGAAACTGCTAAATACATAAAGGGAATCAACAAGGTAAAAGAGGAGAGAATATTTAAAATAAGAAAAACTACTACAAGAGGACATAGTTTTAAATTAGAGGGGCAAAGGTTTAAAAGTAATATCAGGAAGTATTACTTTACTGAGAGAGTAGTGGATGCATGGAATAGCCTTCCTGCAGAAGTGGTAGCTGCAAATACAGTGAAGGAGTTTAAGCGTGCATGGGATAGGCATAAGGCCATCCTTCATATAAGATAGGGCCAGGGGCTATTCATAGTATTCAGTATATTGGGCAGACTAGATGGGCCAAATGGTTCTTATCTGCCGACACATTCTATGTTTCTATGTTTTAATTTTTGATTTTATAATTTTTTGCACTTTTTCACTCTTTTTTACGTTATAATTTTTTATGCTGTTTCCCACAAAAAGGTTGGGAAATTAGTTAGCAGTTTTATACTTTATTTTCATCAGCGCTCCAGTTACAGGGCTGTCCTGGGACTAGCTACACCCAGCAGCATGGGTCATGTGACGTGTTACACGGTGATCACTTGACTCCTGGGACCATTGCATACACAACACTGATACTTGTTTTTTTTTAGAGTTATTGGGAAGCAGAAATGGTAAAAGACCACTTTTGCATTTTCTTCTGGGTGCCCAGCTGTCTCTGACAGGGACATGACCTATGGCTTCATGATCTTCTGTGCAGGAGACAACACAGCACTCTAAACTAAGACCTATAAATGACTAGAATGAATGACTAAAGGCCTATTGGTGGTCATTAAGAAGGTAAAATGGTTGGAATTAACAGTACACTACAATGTTGTATTAAAGGGGTTAACCAATGTCTAAAACATGCCCTCAATATCCGAGCCCCTCATGCCCCCCAATGCCCAGAAAGGAGCCTCCCTAGCATCACCCACGATACTAGGGAGTCTCGTCCCCGTTGCGGCCTGTTATTGTCTGCTCCCCCTGTCGCCGGATGTTTTGATCTGCGCAAGGGGGAGATGCAGTGGCGGATTTGTGGGGATCAGAAGTGATGTGGGTGCCGGGGGACCGAGGTAAGTATAATCTATATGAGGGGCTCAGGCATTGGGCCCTTTAAGGGAGCACTCTGGACCAAACTGTAGCACTGTTTTATGTCTAGTACAGGGACGAAGAGGGCAAGCTTCAAAGAGCACCAAATTGAGAATGTCTGAGCCTTTCTCCATTCCCTCAGGCCGTGCACCAGGCATAATACAATATCAGTTTGGTGTCCCTTTAAAGAGGTTTTTCAAAAGTTCCCTGTTGATAGCCTATCCTCAGGACAGGTTATCCATATCTAGAGGAGGTCCAACTCCCGTCACCATCACTGATCATCTGTTTGAAGAGGCTTGGATCCGGTGAGTGCTGTGACCTCTTCCTAAGCCAGTGACATCATGTCCATCGGTCACATGACTTAGGCGCAGCTCAGTCTCATTCAAGTGAATGGGCCTGGGCTGCAATCCCAAGCATCTCCACTGTGCTTGATATGCTGTGAGGATGCTACGGTGCTCACCAGCGCATCACGGCCTCTTCAAACACCTGATCAGTAGGACTCCCACCGCTCTGAATTTATGACCTATCCTGAGGGTGGACCATCAATATTGGAAAACCCCTTTAAAACTGATCATATCGGCAGCTACTAAATGTTCAAATCTCCCAACAATCATTCTACACTCCATGCAAGGTGATCAAAAAAAAAGCAACATTTTTCCTCCCTGAAATACAGTTCTCACCCCTCCTGCGGAGATTTAGGAGGAAGACATGATGAATAAGTGGCCGGTACTCCAGGTCCCCCTCCTGGCTCATAGGTCTTGTCTACTGGAGGTGGTTATTTAGTGGCCCGGAGATTTACGATCATAAGAATATTAGGGCCGCTGACTGTTCTGCACTGGTCTTTGTGCGCCGTTCTGCAATTCCTCCCCTTCAGAGCAGTGATTTATGTCATGTTTTATGGCGATCAGATGTTTCACTTTGCGTGAAACACTCAGACATTGCAGCCAAAATATTGCTGTTTTCATGCAAAACTGCTGCAAAGCTCTAAAGCAGCGAGATTTAAAAGGCAATTTATTTTAGAACATGTTTGCACGTCGGGAACCGCATTTTCCTCTTATTTGTTGCCAGAAGTGCCTAAAGCGTTTAGAGTTATGAAGCAAAGAAATGTGAGGTAGAGAAAGTGAGAAATCAGAAATGACAAGACATTCAGAGCCATGTGTACTGGACATAGAAAACAGGAGAAGGACAAGGATTATTAGAATGTTGCACTACGTTGGATGCGCAGTTGGGAAATGATAAGAAACAAAGGAGTCCTCTTCAGGGTTGGCTGCAGCTCTGATATGACAAAGATATGAGCAGGGATTCCAGCTTGTCTGTCCTGTCTGTTCAAGTAGTCTGAAATCTGTTCTCCTCCTGCTTCACACTGCAGCTCTGCTTTATTAGAGCATCTATATGATCAGTGACTCCAGAATAGCTGCATTGTCTGTTGGAGCTTACGGTAGTCTGAAATTATCCTTAGATATAATAATAAGCTCAGACTGGTGCTCGGTCCTTCTCTCATTCTTTAAACCTCGGCTCATCTCCATTACAGCATAGTTGTTAACGTTAGCACGGCTGCATTAGAGTCCGAGGTAGTCTGAAATTCAGTATACCATGAAGATTTTTTTCTGGAGCGTGAAAATGCATTGGAATTTTTGAAGATTGTACCAGGATTTAAAGGGGTATTCTTGTTGTAACAAGCTATCCCTATAACTATTAGATCATAAGAATAAGGACTTTATACCCTACAGAGCTCTCTGAAATGAATGGACCACTTGGAGAGCATGCACACTGTCTGTCACCAAAGACTTTTCCCCAGAGAATTCTCACATTGAAGACTCGACTGCCCTAGCTCAGTCTCATACATACTACATACTCTTCTGCCCCAGATCCTTCTAATACTGAAGATTCTTCTGCCCCAGATCCTTCTAATACTGAAGATTCTTCTGCCCCAGATCATTCTAATACTGAAGATTCTTCTGCCCCAGATCATTCTAATACTGAAGATTCTTCTGCCCCAGATCATTCTAATACTGAAGATTCTTCTGCCCCAGATCATTCTAATACTGAAGATTCTTCTGCCCCAGATCATTCTAATACTGAAGATTCTTCTGCCCCAGGACATTCTCACACTGAAGACTTTACTGTCAAAGGTCAATAACACACTGAAGACTTTTTGCACCCGGCTATTCTCACCCTAAAGACTCTTCTCCCCTGGGTCATTCTCAAATTGAAGACTCTACTGCTCCAGGTCATTCTCAGACTTTACTGCCCCAGGTCATTCTCACACTAAAAGCTCTTCTACCCTGAACAGTCTCATTACAGAATAAAGGTTTTTGTGCCAGGCACGCACTTACCTGCCCGTGCTCCTGCAGCACACTATGGCAGCACACTGTTGCTACGGCAACCAGCCCTGTTGACATTGGGGATGCTTGACCTATCAGGAAGCCAAGACACCAGATCAATCAGACTCTGTGCTGGCATCATGTGCTTCCTGAGGGCTGGCTATTTAAACAGGCAGCTGCTGGACGCGATTGCCTGTAATTGGTATTCCTGCCTCACTAGCTAATTTTGTGTTTTTCTTACTCTGGAGCACTGAACTTTTGCCTGTTTCTTTAACATTGCATCTGATCTGATTTCTGATTTTGCCTCTGACGGGACCTCCTGGTATTTGACTTTGCTTGTTATTTGACGCTGTTTAGACCTTTGCATGCTGACTATGCTGTATATTTGTATCTGATTTTGGATTCTGATCTGATTCTGAATTCAGATTTTCACCTCTTTCTGCCTGGCTACTCTTTACCCTTTTTTTGTTTAAGCCCCTGCACTTAGCTAAGAAAGGACTTTCATCCAGTTGTGGACCGTCACTTAGGACAAATCGTGCATGTAGGTAAGGACAATTTTGCGGGTAGCGCACAGGGCTTCTCTGCTCCCTACCCATTCATGACACAGGTTCAACAAGTCAGTGGTAGAATTAATTGATAAAAAATGTTCTATCTATAGTGTCTGTTCACAATGGAGCAAGTTTCCATTCTGTCCGATTAGCGGTGTTATTGACATCATTAATAGCATAATTTTAAAATAAACACCACAATCTTGTAGGAAACTTGGAGGATCCTCAATAGGTTCCATAAGGATTTGTTGAGATGGATCTATAATGATGGTGTAATCTCCAATAGAGTCATAATGGTGATGTAAATACAGCCTACCTCCAGCCCAATTCATTGCCATGTACAAGTTTACACTCCATAATTCAACTTCAAAGGGCATTATTTGTACCTATGAAACCGATTGACCGGTTGTATGTGCACTTGGCAGCTGAAGGCATCTGTGCTGGTCCCATGTTCATATGTGCCTACATTACTGAGAAAAGTGATATTTTAATATATGCAAATGAGCCTCTAGGAGCAACGAGGGCGTTACCATTACTCCTTGAGGCTCTGCTCTTTCTGCAACTGCCACTCCCTCAGCACATTGATTGACTTTAGGTGCAGCCCTGCCAATCAAAGTGCAGAGGGGGCAGCAGTCATAGAGAGAACTGTGCCTCTAGGTGTAACGGCAACGCCCCCATTGCTCCTTGAGGCTCTTCTGCATATAGTAAAGCTTTAGTTTTCTCAGCAATGCAGGCAAATATGAACATGAGACCAAAACAGATGGCTTTAGCTGTCAAGGGCACATGCAACAGGTCCGCCGGTGTCATAGAAACAAATCTGCTGATAGATGGCTACTTATAACAAGTCCTTAATATTCTAAAATGACAGTTCTGCATTTGCATAAAAAAAATGAAACTTTTTTTTTGTTTGATTGGTGAAAATAAGATTTTAGGTACGAACCAGTTACAAACTTTTCTCATCCACTTTGCGGAGTTTTCCCCTTGCCAGGAAACTATAAATATCCTAGATTATACGGCTATCAAATACACACTGCTATAAATGCCGGTTCCAGTAAATCCTGTTTTATCACTCATGATGTGAACATCTCCGCCGTGTAGATTAATTACAATCTTACAGCTCACATACCTCAAATATTTTGACACCATGCAACAAATAATGAACAACAGAGACAAAATAAATTAATGTAAGAGCTGAAATATAGCCACATTCTGTGCATTTGCCAAATATCAAAATCGTTATTTATGGCTGTACATGAAATGTCATATTTGACATGAATCACAAAAGGGTTTAATGAATGAAACCAAGAAAGCCACTGTATGAAAATTTTTGTCTACCTGTAACCACCACTAGGGGGAGCTTAGATACTAGATACATTTCAATGCAGTGAGCTCCCTCTAGTGGTGACTGCAGAAGCCAGGTTTTTACCATTTACTTACATAGTATGGCCCCACCTGGCGGTCATTTACTCACATAGTATGGCTCCTCCTAGGGGTCATTTACTTACATAGTATGGTTCCACCTGCGGGTCATTTACTTACATAGTATGGTTCTCCCTGGGGGTCATTTACTTACATAGCATGGCTACACCTGGTGTTCATTTAATTACATGGTATGGCTCCATCTGGTGTTCATTTAATTACATAGTATGGCTCCACCTGGTGTTCATTTACTTACATAGTATGGCACTACCCATTTTTTATTTACATAGTAAGGTGCCATCTGGTGTTAATTGACTTACATAGTATGGCTCCATCAGGTGGTCATTTATTTACATAATATGACACCACCTGGTGTTTATTCACTTATTGTATTGCTCCACCTGGTGTTAAGTTATTTACATAGTATGGCTCTCTCCAGTGTTTATTAACATAGTATGGCCATCTGGTGGTCAGTTATTACATAGTATGGTGCCACTTGGTGTTCACATGGTATAGCAATGTGGAGGTCGACTTAATGAGCTTAATGCTGGTGGACATGCATGCTCAGCCACTTTTCCCACCACAACTAGATTTCTTCATAGTGACCCTCAGCTCACTGTAGAGCATCCATTAGAAATAACTTTCTCCCCTGCTTGGCATGAGAAGAGCAGAGTCACTGCAGTAGCATAGTGGTATAGCTGAAAAGACTCCTTCTAAAGTTGAAGAAACTAAGGACTATATTGTCTGCTGCCAGAGGAGGAAGGAGACTGATGCAACCTAGAACCTACCCCTGCAACAATAACAATAATAAGGAAGGCATTTTCTAGGCTAGGAACACTGAAACCTGTTTTAAAACAGGTGGTGGTATTTCAGGACTTCTGGTATGAAAATGATTCATGGGATAGACCCTTTAAGTGTTGTGGGGATTCGCTCTGGTAGTTAGGACTAGCGGATGCAGTATAGAGGCAAAGTACACCGTTTTTTAATCAAACAGCGGTGTTTATTCACACATTGGTGTATAACAAAAGGCAGGTGGCTTGGTGTTTGTTCATACACAAGGAAAGTACTTTAACAATAAAAGTCACCTTTTCTCCTGGGAAGTCCATAGGCGGCCTGTTCGTCTTTAGAGGGACCGGAGTCCTCCAGCTCGGCTCAAACCTCAAATCCCAGCACAGCCCTTAGTTCACAGCACACAGACTCCTGAGCTCCACTGTCAGAGGGTAAATCCACTACACCTGGCAGTGCTGGTTGGTTTTTATGCCTGGAAAAACCCAGCCTGGAACATGGGGAGTAGTCACCCACCCAGCACTTTGACTACTCCCAGTAAGAGCCGTCCCGGATCAGCTATAACAGCCATGCTAAATCTCAAGGTGTCAATTAGCAATAGCTGCTGCTGACACATAAAATACCGGCTCTTACTTCACCGAGGCCAGGAACCTCGGTGACACATCCCTTCCATCCACGATGATTCCAGGTACCTTGTTACGGTGTACAGAAGATGAAATCCCTATTTAGAGGCATAGAATAAGTTGATATATCTGTGCTCATGTAACAGCATAGTTTTGGCCTTTTCCTGAGCTTAAGGGCGCATGCACTCAGCCATTGCCGTTTTTTGTGGCCTGCAAATTGAGGATCCGCAAAACACAGATACTGGCTGTGTGCGTTCCGCATTTTGTGATACAGAACGTCCTGCCCTCTATAGAACTGTCCTAGCCTTGTCCATAAAACGGATAAGAATGGGGCCTGATCTAGTTTTTTCCGGGTGTTGCGTAACGGACATACGGATGCAGACAGCATGTGGTGTGCTGTCAGCATCCATTGCGGCCCCATTGAAGTGAATGGGTCCGCATCCGACCCGTGAAAAATGCTGATTGGACGGGGACTAAAAATAAGTTTCTGTGCATGAGCCCTAAGGGTGTATTCACACGGCCATATGTATTTTACAGTCCGCAAAAAATACGGATGGCATTTGTGTGATTCGTTCATGTTGCATCCGTTTTTTTGTTTTGTGGATTCATTGTCACAATGTCTATTTTTGTTGCAAAGCGGAAAGGAATAGGACATGTTCTACCTTTTTTGCGATACAGCGAAAAGGACATACAGATGCGGATAGGAGGCAGTGTGCGGTCTGCATTTTTGCGGATCCATTGAAATGAATAGGTCCGCGTCCAATCTGCAAAAAATGTGGATCAGATGGATAGTTTCACCACAGCTGGAGTGCTGCAGGTTGCGGATCCCTGGTCTATACTGTACCTTTACGCGCTTCCAGTTCTCTATGGCGGCATGCTGAGCCGGGAATAAGGCATGGATTGTAGGGCAGTACACGCATAGACCTGGCATGGTCCTCTTACTCTGGGACTTGTTCAGATAAATCCTGACATTTCATTGTAAATGTACGGCGTCGGCGGGATCACTGACCCGCTCCGTGACTCCGCTCCATTCTTCCCGAACAATGATTTCAGTCATGTTTCCGGTGACTGGAGCCCTGGACGCCTCCGAGAAGAAGCATCAAGTGATAGATGGCGACCTGTAACAAATATGATGAAGACACTTCCAGCTCTCATTGAAGTTCAGTCCATTGTAAAGGAGAATGAAAAGTTACAAGGTCACAAACAAGGTCGAGGAGGCCGCGAGAAATAAACATTTTAAAGCAGCGGAGAACGTCCAGGAGGCAGCGGAGCAAACACATGTAGTGGACGAGTCGTCAGTCACAGGGCAGGAAAATATGACTCCCTCCAGGTTATTGCAGCTTCCTGCAATACTCTGTGCTGCTGTGGCACACTGTCCCATCCTTCTATTAGGATGCTATTCTTGTCATATATCCCTGTCTTCACTGTCTTCTTCTGAAATACTCTGTGCTGCTGGTGGAACCTGCTCCTTCCACTAGGTAACTGACAGTCTATGTTAATTTAATAGATCAGTTCCCTCTTCTTCTGAAATACTCTGTGCTGCTGGTGGAACCTGCTCCTTCCACTAGGTAACTGACAGTCTATGTTAATTTAATAGATCAGTTCCCTCTTCTTCTGAAATACTCTGTGCTGCTGGTGGAACCTGCTCCTTCCACTAGGCAACTGACAGTCTAAGTTAATTTAAAAGATCTGCTCCCGCTTATCTGAAATACTCTGTGCTGCTGATGGAACCTGCTCCTTCCACTATGTAACCGTCTGTTCGATTTTAGACCACAAGATCAGTGTGCTTCTCTCTTGAAACACTCTGTGCTGCTGTGGCGCACTGTCCCATCCTTCCATTAGGATGCTGTTCTTGTCATATATCCCTGTCTTCGCGGAAAGGTCAGTCAGTACCTCTGAAAAAGTCAGCACGCTCCTCTTCTGAAATACTCCGTGCCGCTGGCGGAACCTGCTCCGTCCACTTGTTTGAGCGCGAAGAGCCCGCCGCCATCTTGATCTCGCGCACGGTGACATATGACGTCACCACGCCGGCCAACGCGCATCACACGCCGCATGAGACTTCGAGCTGGATCTTCAATCAAGATGGCGGCGGTGGGCTCTTCGCGATCAAATGGGGGAGTTAAGCATGATCTTATTTTTTTTATTTTTTTATTATAGACCTTAATATAAATGTCAGATGCCGTGACCAGCGATGAGCGCGCCATCTGCGGGATACAATGACAAGGAGCGGCGCAATCACCATTCTCTGTCATTGCACCGACTATTTACAAAGAAATGCGCTTCGTGACCAAGTAATTCGTCACAATGCAAATGTTTGTGCAAAATTCGGCGAAGCAGCAGAATCTAATTTTTAAGAATTTCGCCCCAACACTAATTGTAACAAATCTCCAGCACAAGGACTATATGTAATTTCCAATCTCGTATGCAGGAGATGAAATGTGAACAGGTCCCATGCCCTGCACCCGTCTTTATTAATAAGTGCGCCCCCCCCCCCCCCCCCCCGGGATACAGAGGAATATTAAAGCTTCTGTTTTATGTAATTATTGAATGCACTTGATAATCTATTGTTTTCGGCGGCTACTAATGATAATCTGGTCGGCTCGGTAAATGAATGCTCTGTGGCTGCACTGTATAATTATTGCACACGCTCTGTAGTCATTTCCATGATGGATGCTAGGCGCAAACCTCTCCCGTTTACACACAATAATGAGGTTCCTTCTCTTGAATTATTGTCTGTTAACCAGGCCGTGCTTAATTGTGAGCAGAGAAGAAGAGCCGAGCCTCATATAGCGTGTGCCTAAATTACTAGGTAATTACTAGGTTATTTAAATTCTGCACATTGTGTTTCGAGGGAGGAGATGGATTAGGACGGGGGCGCACCACCAATGAGGCGAGGTGAGGCGATTGCCTCAGGCAGCACCTGGTAGGGGCAAGAGAGGGGCAGCGGAAGGGGGATTATCTGTGTCTGCAGTATAGTATTGGGGAGCACAGTGGGCACAGTATGTGGCGCTGCATTACCCCGTAATGTTTTGTAGCGCTGTACGTAATGTTTTCCAAGTATGTCTTGGGGTTAGGTTAAGGCCCCTTTCACACGGGCAAGTATTCCGCGCGGATGTGATGCGTGAGTTGAACGCATTGCACCCGCACTGAATACCGACCCATTCATTTCTATGGGGCTGTGCACACGAGTGGTGATTTTCACGCATCACTTGTGCGTTGCGTGAAAATCGCAGCATGCTCCTCTTTGTGGTTTTTCACATAACGCAGGCCAAATAGAAATGAATGGGGTTGCGTGAAAATCGCAAGCAAGTGCGGATGCGGTGCGATTTTCACGCACGGTTGCTAGGAGACGATCGGGATGGAGACCCGGTCATTATTATTTTCCCTTATAACATGGTTATAAGGGAAAATAATAGCATTCTGAATACAGAATGCATAGTACAATAGCGCTGGAGGGGTTAAAAAAATATAAAAAATAATTTAACTCCCCTTAATCCACTTGCTCACGCAGCCCGGCTTCTCTTCTGTCTTCTTTTTTGCTGTGTGCAGGAAATGGACCTGTGGTGACGTCACTCCGGTCATCACATGGTCCGTCACATGATCTTTTACCGTGGTGATGGATCATGTGATGGACCATGTGATGAACGCAGTGACGTCATCAAAGGTCCTATTGCTCACAGATAAAGACAGAAGAGATGCCGCGCTGCGCAAGCAAGTGGATTAAGGTGAGTTCAATAATTATTATTATTTTTTTAACCCCTCCAGCCCTATTGTACTATGCATTCTGTATTAAAAATGCTATTATTTTCCCTTATAACCATGTTATAAGGGAAAATAATACAATCTACAGAACACCGATCCCAAGCCTGAACTTCTGTGAAGAAGGTCGGGTTTGGGTACCAAACACGCGCGATTTATCTCACGCGAGTGCAAAACGCATGACAATGTTTTGCACTCGCGCGGAAAAATCACGCATGTTCCCGCAACGCCCGTGTGAAAGAGGCCTAAGAAATTGGCATTGGGGGTTTAGGGTGTTGTTTTAGTTTTCACCTCAGGCAGCATAAAGGCTTGGTGCACCCCTGGATTAGGAGTCTCACATCCAGACAATAATGCAGAAGTTGCACCACATATTTAAGGTGGGAGGTCTAGGTCTCTAAATCCGGCACAGGAAGCAGGATATCCGGTCATCCGCTGTCAAAGACTGCCGGGAGCCTGGAGAGAAGGCAGAAGTATTTTTTCTGCAGTTCATTTCTCTATTGTCACACCCAGAACGAGCTGCTACTACGTCTATTCTCTAGTGGTCAAGTGATGGGTCATACGATCACCAGGATGACGGTAGTGGAAAGCTAAGTAGACCCAACACAGTCCTCATAGTGACAATTGTCAATACAATTGAGCTGAGTTCTTAAACATGCTATCATTAAAAAAATAAAAAAAATAACAAAAATAATAATAATAATAATAATAATAATAATAATAATAAGAATGTTAAATTTATTAGTCCTCCAATGGATTTGAGGGACAAAGCAAATGAATAGAATAAAAATAAAAATAAAATAAGTAATAAAAAAATGTAATATGTACCTAATCTAGTACAGTGTGTGCACATGAGGAGTAACAATTGTTCTGGCCATTATATCACTTGCATTTCTTTTAGCACTTTTCCCTTTTTCATGCTAAATGTCTAGTTTGCAGTTCTCCGAGATCTGGTTGGTGGAGACTAGTTCCCATGCACTACAACAGAGAGGAGAATCTCCTTCCTAACCTTTTATTACTCATTCAAAAGAAGCTCCAAGATCATGGAGGGCATTACAGAGATGTACTGACCTGTAAGGTTGTGATTGGAAATAGAGATGAGTTGACGAAGTGGAATTTGATCCTAATTTCAGGAAAAATTCAATTTGCACCGAATCTGAATTTCCTCACACTTCGTGGTAACGAATCGCATTTTTTCCTAAAATGGCTGCTGCACGTGTGAGGACATGGAGCAAGGAACTCTGGGAACGAGGGATTACCCACAATGCCCTGCATGCAGCCAATCAGCAGCCAGCCAGCCCTGTGATGTCACAGCTCTATAAATAGCCTCAGCCATCTCGGATTCTGCCATTTTCCAGTGTACTTAGTGCAGGGAGAGATGTCAGCAGGCGCTAGGGACAGTGCTAGGAAAGACTTTAAAACTTTTATTTTGCTGTATAGACGTTCAGGGAAAAGACAGGGAGGAATCATTCCACAGTATTGAAGCAGAACAGGGTTCAGTAGGGGAGGTTGCAGCCTGGGTAAGGCCTCATGCACACGACCGTTTTTTTTTAAGGTCCGCAAAAACGGGGTCCGTAGGTCCGTGATCCAAGGAGGGATGAGCCATGCGCCCTGCATGGCAAATGTGTTCAATCTGCTTGTCAAGCGGTTCCTGAAGTCTTCCTCCCATCTGCAAGACATCCTAAAAATAGCCAGGAAACTTTGCATGCACTTTAGCCGTGGCAGAATGGCATCCCACAACATAGGCTAATATGCAACGTTTCCATTTGTTGGAAATTCCACCCTTCATATGTTGGACCGACTATACGAACAGAGAAAGGCCATAAACGATTTCTTGATGATGCAAGCGGACAGGAGTACTCCCCTGTGTAACTTCGATGTCAGCCAGTGGCAGCTCATGTGTGACACCTGCCGTTTGCTCAGGCCCTTTGAGGAGGCTACGTTATTTGTCAGTCGCCAGGACTACGGGATGAACAATGTCATTCCACTGCTTCATGCCGTGGAACAGATGCTGGTAAATCTGGCTGGTTAGGGGACTGGAGACGTGGCGCCTAGCAATGTGTATTTAAATGGGTGCTTTTTCAACATAGGTGACAGGAGAAGAGGAGCAGGAGCAGGCAGAGGAGCTACAGGGCGATAAGGAAGATGAGGCAGAGGACCCAGACACACCGTGGAAGTATGCAGTGGAGATGGAGGCAGGGAGTTCCTCCGAGTCACTTGCACAAATGGCCCACTGCATGCTCTCTTGTTTGCGTAGTGACAGCCGAATTGTCAGCATTTGGCAGAGGGAGGACCTCTGGCTCTTTTTTTTTATACCTGCTGAGAGGGAGGACAAACTGAACTACTATAGAGATATCCTATGCAGTCAGTTGGCCGCTGCCTATCTGCGCCATCATCCATCCTCTCGCAGGTCTGACCGGAGGGGGCCCTCTGTGCTCACGTTCCTCTGCCATGGCTTCTATGGCATGGTGGGGGGTTAGGAGCAGTTCCAGCTCCATCAGCAGCAACTTGAGTCTAGAGTCGATGATGACCAGCTTTCTTCTCCCGCCTAGTGAAGAAATTACTCACCAGCAGCAGCAGCTAGACCTGGAGCAGGACCTGAACCAGCAGGTGGTGGCATACTTGAACAGCACCCTGCCACCCCACATTGAAGATCCGCTGGACTACTGGGCAGCCAAACTGGATTTGTGTCCGCAAATGCCCTGGAAAAGCTGTCCTTCCTGGCCAGTATTGTGGCATCAGCACGGGTGTTTAGTGCGGCGGGGGCCATAGTTACCCCAAGAAGAACTCACCTGTCCACCCAAAATGTGGAGAGACTGACTTTTGTCAAGATGAATCAGGCGTGGATCAGCCAGGATTTCCACCAAACAATGCCTGATGCATCAGACTAGATCATTCATGGTGCCACACCAAAACTTTGAGAAAAGAGACCGGTTTCTTCTGGCTACCTGCCTTAGCTACTATTCTGAGGCTGCCACCCGCCTGATGCCACACATCTGATGACAAGTGCTCCTTCTTTCACCCACCATCTTTAGCTGGTACTGGTAGTGCCACCCACCTCCCCATTCTGTCAGCGGGTCACTCTGTGGTCTCCTGATGCTGCTGCCACCTCACCACTCAGGTCTCCTGATGATGCTGCTGCCGCCACCTCCTCACTCTGTCATTATACCATGCTGTGACCTCCTGATGCTGCTGCTGCCACCTCCACACTGTCATTGTGCCACCCTGTGGCCTCCTCCTGATGCTGCTGCCACCTCCACACTGTCATTGTGCCACTCTGTGGCCACCTGATAATTCTGCCACCTCCACACTGTCATTGTGGTCTACTCCTGATGCTGCTGCCACCTCCAAACTCTGTCATTTGGCCTCTCTGTGGTCTCTTCATGCTGCTTCTACTTCACCACTATGTCGTAGGGTCACTCTGAGGACTTCTCATCTTCCCACCCTCCCCAATTAATGACAGGGCCACTATTTTGACTTTTAGCATGGCTGACATCATCATTTAATTGACCCTTCTTGTGATCTGTCAGAAAGAAGGAAAAATGAGATGCACAACAGATCCTGTCTGTGTAGCAGCTGTAAGGCCTGTATGGTCCCATCAGAATTGGCTTGTGATTTGGTAGCCAAAAGCAGGAGTGGGTACAAAACACAGAAGACATGCAAATATTCCATTCACGTGTCATCTCTGTTATGGATCCACTGCTGTTTTGTTTTTATTTAGCAATACTGATAGATTACTGACCAAATGCTGACCGAGTGAAGGTGGATGCTCCACAGACAAGATCTGCTTTTTGGGGGTTATTGTTCTGACGTATTAGAGGAAGGGCAAAATATTTAGTGACATCAACACAAACTTACTGCTGACACCCTCTTCACTCTGTCGGGGGGCTCTACTTGTATAAGCGTTTAATAGAACAGGTTCTGTAGAAATCTATGTGGAATCAGTGAATTGATGTAAAAGGAGTGTGCTCTTTCACGCTATAGTAGGATCTTGGGCCTCTGCACGGTTCTTTATACCTGGCGCTAACATTTACCTGTAAGGCTGAGATTACACTTGAGTTATTTGGTCAGTTTTGGCCCTGTAACTGCTCAAATAAGTGAAGTGTGCAGCCTGTCATCTACATGTCATACTGACTCACAGTATTGTTTCACTACCACAGCAGACTCCCTATGCATGTTACTGCAAGGCACAGTGTTCCACACCCCTATAAAGGCAGCCAGGAAATAGCAGTTTTTTATGTGATTCGCCACAAATATTTTTGGATCGAATCAAATAGAATTTTTAAGAAATTTGCTCATCTTTGTTGTGAATAAAGCATTTGGGATGAGATATAAGCTTTGTATTTAGCTGCATCAGTCACTTTCTGCGTGTCTCACTCAGCTCCTGCTCAATCCTTTCCCTTCCCCTCTCCATAGACTTGTATTGATATGTGCAATATGATCCTTCTGTGAGCTGCCCCCATCCTGGTCGGAGTTAAAACATATTTCAAGCAATCAGCAAAGAAAAGAAGGAAAAGGTAAACAGCTGATAATGTAAGAACTAGACTTTTCTGTCTGGTGAGACATATTACAAAGTTTCTTGTGGTTCCTTATACTATTGATTTATGCAAATAGTGTGAAATGTTAGTGACCATTTAAATAAAAAATAATAAAAAAAAAATGCACAAAAGGTCCATTGTTCTCCACCCTAATAGCTGTAGCCAAGACCTGATTATCCCAAATTGGAAAAGACTAGTGTTGTGCGTGAATATTTGAAGCGCAAATATTAATCGCGAATATCGGCACTTCGAGAATTCGCGAATATTTAGAATATAGTGATATGTATTTGTATTTTTAAATATTCAAGATTTTTTTTCATCTGAACCCATGATCCCTCCCTGCTTCTTGCTTGTAAGCAAATAAGAAGGCTGCAATGTCTTTGTCTGAGCTTAGCAACATCCCTAGCAACCAATAGGAAAGTTGCCTACCCCTTACTATATAAGCAGCCATTTTCTGTAGTTTTATGGAGTTCTGAGAGACAGCAGTGTCATTGCTGTGCTCTCTGCTTTCCACTCATTACATTAGATAGATAGTTAGATAGCTTATATACAGTCAGGTCCATAAATATTGGGACATCAACACAATTGTAACATTTTTGGCTCTATACACCACCACAATGGATTTGAAATGAAACAAACAAGATGTGCTTTACCTGCAGACTGTCAGCTTTAATTTCAGGGTATTCTCATCCAAATTAGGTGAACGGTGCAGGAATTACAACAGTTTGCATATGTGCCTCCTAATTTTTAAGGGGCCAAAAGTAATGGGACAATTGTCTTCTCAGCTGTTCCATGGCCAGGTGTGTGTTATTCTCTCATTATCCCAATTACAATTAGAAGATAAAAGGTCCAGAGTTCATTTGCAGTCTGCTGTTTGCATTTGGAATCTGTTGCTGTCAACTCTCAAGATGAGATCCAAAGAGCTGTCACTATCAGTGAAGCAAGCCATCATTAGGCTGAAAAAAAACAACAAACCCATCAGAGAGATAGCAAAAACATTAGGCATGGCCAAATCAACTGTTTGGAACATTCTTAAAAAGAAGGAACGCACCGGTGAATTCAGCAACACCAAAAGACCCAGAAGACCATGGAAAACAACTGTGGTGGATGACCGAAGAATTCTTTCCCTGGTGAAGAAAACACCCTTCACAACCGTTGGCCAGATCAAGAACACTCTCCAGAAGGAAGGTGTATGTGTGTCAAAGTCAACAATCAAGAGAAGACTTCATCAGAGAGAATACAGAGGGTTCACCACAAGATGTAAACCACTGATGAGCCTAAAAATCAGGAAGGCCATATTAGAGTTAGCCAAACAACATCTAAAAAAGCCTTCACAGTTCTGGAACAACATCCTATGGACAGATGAGACCAAGATCAACTTCTACCAGAGTGATGGGAAGAGAAGAGTAAGGAGAAGGAAAGGAACTGCTCATGATCCTAAGCATACCACCTCATCAGTGAAGCATGGTGGTGGTGGTGTCATGGCGTGGGCATGTATGGCTGCCAATGGAACTGGTTCTCTTGTATTTATTGATGATGTGACTGCTGACAAAAGCAGAAGGATGAATTCTGAAGTGTTATCTGCTCTTATACAGCCAAATTCTTCAGAACTCATTGGACGGCGCTTCACAGTGCAGATAGACAATGACCCAAAGTATTTTCTAATAGCAACCAAAGAGTTTTTTAAGGGAAAGAAGTAGAATGTTATTCAATGGCCAAGTCAATCACCTGACCTGAATCCGATTGAGCATGCATTTCACTTGCTGAAGACAAAATTGAAGGGAAAATGCCTCAAAAACAAGCAGGAACTGAAGACAGTTGCAGTAGAGGCCTGGCAGAGCGTCACCAGGGATGAAACCCAGCGTCTGGTGATGTCTATGTGTTCCAGACTTCAGGCTGTAATTGACTGCAAAGGATTTGCAACCAAGTATTAAAAAGTGAAAGTTTGATTTATGATTCGTATTCTGTCCCATTACTTTTGGTTCCTTAACAAGTGGGATGCACATATGCAAAGTGTTGTAATTCCTACACTGTTCACCTGATTTGGATGTAAATACCCTCAAATTAAAGCTAGTTTGTTTCATTTCAAATCCATTGTGGTGGTGTATATAGACAAAAATCTTAGAATTATATTGATGTCCCAATATTTATGAACCTGACTGTATATACAGTACAGACCAAAAGTTTGGACACACCTTCTCATTCAAAGAGCTTTCTTTATTTTCATGACTATGAAGGCATCAAAACTATGAATTAACACATGTGGAATTAACATAACAAACAAGTGTGAAACAACTGAAAATATGTCATATTCTAGGTTCTTCAAAGTAGCCACCTTTTGCTTTGATTACTGCTTTGCACACTCTTGGCATTCTCTTGATGAGCTTCAAGAGGTAGTCCCCTGAAATGGTCTTCCAACAGTCTTGAAGGATTTTTTAGAGATGCTTAGCACTTGTTGGCCCTTTTGCCTTCACTCTGCGGTCCAGCTCGCCCCAAACCATCTCGATTAGGTTCAGGTACGGTGACTGTGGAGGCCAGGTCATCTGGCGCAGCACCCCATCACTCTCTTTCATGGTCAAATAGCCCTTACTTTCAAAGTTTTCCCAATTTTTCGGCTGACTGACTGACCTTCATTTCTTAAAGTAATGATGTCCACTCGTTTTTCTTTACTTAGCTGCTTTTTTCTTGCCATAATACAAATTCTAACAGTCTATTCAGTAGGACTATCAGCTGTGTATCCACCTGACTTCTCCTCAACGCAACTGATGGTCCCAACCCCATTTATAAGGCAAGAAATCCCACTTATTAAACCTGACAAGGCACACCTGTGAAGTGAAAACCATTTCAGGGGACTACCTCTTGAAGCTCATCAAGAGAATGCCAAGAGTGTGCAAAGCAGTAATCAAAGCAAAAGGTGGCTACTTTGAAGAACCTAGAATATGACATATCTTCAGTTGTTTCACACTTGTTTGTTATGTATATAATTTCACATGTGTTAATTCATAGTTTTGATGCCTTCAGTGTGAATCTACAATTTTCATAGTCATGAAAATAAAGAAAACTCTTTGAATGAGAAAGTGTGTCCAAACTTTTGGTCTGTACATATAATACAGAAAGTTAGTGGGAGATAGTCAGTGTAAGTTATATCCTGATATAGCGTAGCTGATAGGTTCCAGTGCAGGGTGTTAGGTAGTGTGATAGGAATTACTGTTTCTCTCCTGTCCATACATACATGCTACAGACATAGTGCTGTGATGTCACAACAATACATAGTGCACCAGTCAGTAATATGTAGTAAGACCTGCTAAAATATGTTTCACGTATTACGCCAATATGTGCGCATCATTAATTTCCAATTAGCGCAATTGCGAATATATTGGAGCACTTTGCCTATAAAGCCATTTTTAATGTTCTGACGTGCCAACCATTTTATCCAGTCTCAGGAAACTTCTAGCAGCTTGGAAAATGTAGCAAAAGTGACCCACGCCTGTATTGCGAGCACATTACGCGAATATTACATTACCGATTTTTGCAATCAAAAAAATTATATATGATGAATATTCTGCAAATTATTTGCAAAATATTGCAAATTCGAATATTGCCCCTGCCGCTCATCACTCGAGAAGACATATTTTAAAATTTACAGTAAACAATGTCAAAAACAAATAGGGTAATTCAATATTACTAGAGAAAATAGCTGATATGTAAGCATTTTGTGTTATTATTTCAAATTCTAAACCTAAAAATTCGTCAAATAGCACAAATTATTTGTATAAAAATGATATGAAAATATTGAAAAATTGAAAAACGCAACAAACAAAAAAGTTATAGACGTGAGACTAATGTTTGGGAAGTAATGTTAAACTGTGTCAGGTCCTGAAGAGAAAATTACCCTGGCAGCTTCAATGGAGACAGGCCACGCAACCGCTACGGGACCCATGTGGAGGGGGGCCTGGCACTAAACTCCTCCTTCTCCCAAGAAAACACTGCATTCAGCCACTACTAGGGGGAGCTCAATGCAAAGAGATTATTTTAGCTTTCAGTAAATGGTAACTATAAATTCCTATGCACTGAGCTCCCCCTAGTAATGACAACAAGCAGCCAGATATGTAATAGAAGGAACGCAGGAGATTTGTGGGTGTATTTATGACTTGTCTGCTGTAAATACATTGAGAAATATGATGCTAAAAAAAATGCCATATTTATGATGCAGATATTCTATTTTTTTCAAACATAGAAATCAGATAAACTGGGTGAGGTGGAGGATGACTTTTTTATTATAATTTTTTTTTTTAAAGTAACTTTGTCAGAAATCTGGGGTGCTAAAGTCTGCGCTGCCTGGGAGTAATTGTCGCACGCATACTCGGAAATTGGGTGGGGCAGTGGGGCCTATACTAAGTTTTTCTATGTGGCCTTATGATATCTATGTATGCCCTTGCCCCCACTGGTCTTTCCTTATTAAAGTTGAAAAAATAATAGACCTAAATAGTTCCACAATGTCCCACACTCAATAGCTCAATTAGCTCAAAAACTCATTGATCTCAATGAGAATTGTGTAATGTATAATTACATGATTTTCCTAGTTTATGACGTAAAGTCATGATTTTATGAACGACACGGAGGCGAGTATTGCATTCTCAATCTTTACTGTAACCATAGCAGCAAAGAGAAAAAACACACAGAAACCATCCCACAAAGGGTAACCCCTCCCATAGTCCAGTCCATAAATAGGACCTCCCACAGGAACTCTTCCTCTTTCTTTGTAGCGAAGAATCTCTAAACTGTATCACCGGACCGGAAAAAACACGCATCAACTCGTTCCAACAGGAAAACTCAACCAATCAGGGTAGAAACGAAACAGGATCCGTCTGGAATGTCATCAGAAACGAACACCACTGGAGGATAACGGCCAGACCAGCCACCAGAAGGCCACCTGGAGAAACACGGCCGGGTAAGGTATCAACCTACAGGAAGAAACATAAAGGCACATGGTAATCCGCTAGAATATCAACTCTTTTCAACGGTACAATAGACCGACTGATGATAATGAGTAATAAATAAGAATGAATACTGAGAGAAAAACATAAGTTAGTTCAATCTAAACATATATATACATTGTAATGACCATAAATATAATAATCAATATAATAATGATAGAACCACAGAAAAACAAAAGGGAGGGAACATTAAAATTTTTATTAACAAGTAGTAATAAACGGTAGCAAAGGGAGGGGCAATACTCGCCTCCGTGTCGTTCATAAAATCATGACTTTACGTCATAAACTAGGAAAATCATGTAATTTTATATCACGACCGGAGGCTCCTATTGCAAGTTCAAAGTGTGGAAATAACAGACTCGAAAGCATGTGGAGCCGGCCTAAAATAAAACTCCCGGAAGGTAGAGGATCTAGACCAGTCCGCCAATCTCATGATGTCCTCCAAGCGAGCACCCGCTAACACCATAGAAGTAGCCGAGGCTCCTCTGACCGAATGGGCGGAGAAAACGGACGTGTTCACCCCGGACAAGGAAAGGATCCATTTCACCCAGCGGGAAAGGGTGACACTAGTAACCGGACGGAATGGTTTTCGAAAAGAAATGAACAGGTTAGGAGAAGAACTCGAACGGAGGGAAGAAGTACGAGATAAGTATTCCCTAAGACAACCTACCGGACACAGAGCCGGAGAATTAGGAAACTCCGGATACCAGACCGACTTGATGTTCGTTTTTGTACGGCGGGAGATGTTGAAGGAAACGCCATCCGGGGAAAAGGAGAGAGCATTAAAGTCTAGAGCTCTAACATCCGACACTCTCTTGCACGAAACAAGGCATAGCAAAGACACTAGCTTCGCCGAAAGCTGCCGTAGAGAGAGATCAGAATTGGAAGGCCACTGAGAAAAGAAATCTAGAACCAATCTGACGTCCCAAGAAGAAGAGAAACGAGGTTGCGGGGGACGAGAGAGACGAGAGCCCTTGAGGAGACGACAAATTAGAGGATGCTGTCCAATTGGAACACCCGCAAACCCTTGGTGTCGTGAGGAGATAGCCAACCGGAAAACATTCATAGTCCTGTAAGCCTTACCTTCATCAAAGAGAGATGATAAAAACTGAAGAATCTCGGTCACAGGGGCCGAAACGGGATCCACACCCCGTCCAACGCACCAACGAGACCAGATGCCCCAAGCTGATCCATATGCCCGTCTAGTACCGGGAGCCCAAGCGTTGTCCAGGAGGAACTTAGCCGTTCCCGATATTCCAGCGATCTCGTACTGCATCCCGAAACTCTGCAACCTAGGAGTCGGAGGGATCCGTCTAGCAGGAGAGGATGTTGTTGGCCTAGAGGGCCCAGGAGAAGAGTCCGGGAAAACGGGAGGAGAAGAGGGTCTTCTATCAGGAGATCCAGGAGTTGAGGAAACCAGACCTGAGCCCGCCAAAATGGGACTATTAGGACCAATTCCGCTGACTGGTGGCGAATTTGAGATAGTACTCGAGGAATCAGCATGAAAGGAGGAAAGGCATATGAAAGATGTTCTGACCAGTTCTGAAGGAGAGCGTCCACGGCCTCTGACAGAGGGTCCGGCCTCCAGCTGTAGAATCTGGGAAGGTGGGAATTCCAACGTGAAGCAAAGAGGTCCAGGGAAAAAGGACCCCAAAGAGAATCGATAGAGGCAAACACCGCCGGATCCAATCTCCAATCGCTGAAGTCCGAGGTGTACCGAGAACTCCAATCCGCGAAGGTATTGTGAAGACCCGGGATATATTCCGCGATCACCTTGAATCCATTGTCCAGGCAGTAGGTCCAGAACTCCTTCGCCAAATGAGTCAACATAGCCGAGTGAGTCCCCCCCATGGAGTTGACGTATCGGACTGCCGACACGTTGTCCATCCTGAGCTTGATGCATGCCGAAACCCTGCTGTTGGCGAAACTGCGGATGGCAAACGATCCCGCCAGGAGTTCCAGCGCATTTATGTGGAGATGGGATTCGACTGCTGACCACGGACCCCCAGTGGAGACTCCCTCGCAGTGGGCACCCCAGCCTAGAAGACTGGCATCCGCCTCTATGATGAGATCCGGTTGAGGACCTACAATGGCTCTGCCATTCCATGCATCGAGGTTGGAAATCCACCATGCCAGCTCGTCTCTCGTTTCCTGATCCAGGATCACCAAATCTGCATACGCCGCTCCCGTTTGAAGGTGAGCGATCTTCAGCCGTTGAAGAGCCCGATAATGCAACGGGGCAGGAAATATTGCCTGGATGGAAGAGGATAAGAGGCCTATCACCCGAGCTAAATGACGTAAGGAAACTTGGCGGAGTTTCAGAGTATGGCGCAACTCTTTGCGGATGGATTTGACTTTGGCGCTCGGAAGACAAAGACTCTGAGTGGACGAGTCCACCACGAATCCCAAAAATTCTATAGACCTGGTGGGTTGAAGAGAGGACTTCTCCGAGTTGATAATAAACCCTAGATCCGTGAGAAGAGCAATTGACATTCGTAGGTGAGACAAGAGAATCTTGGGAGACTGTGCCAGGATCAGGATATCGTCCAAGTAAATTATTAAACGAATCCCCTGAAGACGGAGCCAAGCGACCACCGGTTTCATCAGCTTGGTGAAGCACCAAGGGGCTGAGGAAAGGCCGAAGGGGAGGCAGGTGAACCTCCAGACCTGACCGTTCCACAGGAATTGAAGGAGATCCCTGGAAAGTGGAGCAATGGGAACCGTAAGGTACGCGTCCTTCAAATCCAACTTCACCATCCAGTCGTATGGAGTCAGAAGGTCTCTGAGTAAGTGGATACCCTCCATCTTGAAATGGCGGTATCGTACAAAATGGTTGAGGCGTTTGAGGTTTATTACTGGTCGAAATTGACCCCCTTTTTTCTGTACTAAGAAAATATCGCTGATGATTCCTCCTTCTGGAGTCGGGGCGAGCTCTATGGCTCCTTTCGCATGGAGTGAATGAAGCTCCGTGTTCAAACAAAGGCGGGATTGCCTTGAAAGCACTCTCGGGTGTGGATAGGGGAGGAATAAAGGAGAAACAGTTAGCTCTATATGGAAACCTTGGACCGTGGCAAGGATCCAAGGGTCGGATGAGATGCGGGACCAAGCATCCAAAAAATGCAGGAGTCTGCCTCCTATGCAAAGGTTTGAAGAAGACATTAGATTCTGGCAACTTACCAAAAGGACGTCTGGAACCAGCGAATCCCCTGAAGGACCGGGGTCTTCCGGATGAACCTCTGGATGGGAAGAAAGAGGATTGAGGCCTCTGGTCCTGGAAAACTTGTCGTTGACTGAAGGAGCCTCGACCGCTGCCGCGGGTCTGGAAATGGGCACGGCCGGACAGACGGCCCCTAGAACTGCCGGCCCTGGAAGAGACTCTCCCCTGAAAGACCTTTCGCATGGAGCTTTGGGCCTTATCCAATGCTGTGAAAGCTCCTACAAATTTGCCCAGATCTTTAATAAAGGTATCTCCGAATAGGAGCCCCTGCGCCTCCTTGCCCGACTCAGTGAGAGCCATGTTGGACAATTTAGGTTCTATCTTAATGAGGATTGCTTTCCTCCGTTCCATGGAAAGTGATGCATTCACGTTTCCCACCATACAGATGGCGCGCTGAGCCCAGCCACGCAGTTCATCTGGGTCAATAGTAGTGCCCTCAGATTTGGCGGATTCTGCCAATTCAAAAATTCTGGTCAAAGGACCTAAGCTATCCAGCAATTTGTCTTGGCAGGCACGCAGTGCCGAATCGAGACCTCTACGGGGGTTAAATCCGGTCTTGGCCAAAAATTGGATCATTTTCGGATCTACATTGGGGGTATCACAGACCTTATTTGGGACTAAGGGACGCGGACATTCAGCTTTTAGTTTGCTGCGCGTTTCCTTAGAAAGGGGTTTTCTAACCCTATCTTCTAAATATCTGGCCACATGTGGGGTTGGTAGCCACTCAGCGGATCGTGGATGGTGTAAATTATCCGGGTCGAACAATGGTTCACCCGCAGGGTCTAACAGGGTAGTAGATGATCCGAGGGTCTCAGGGGCCGTACTGGTTGACGGACGAGACCGAGGGATTTCAGGGATAAAATCCTCGTCGTCCCCTAGGACCTCTTCTAGGTCTAGGTCAGAGGCACTATGGCCATCACTATAAGCCTCCTCCTCGGACTCCAAATCTGAGTCTGAACTAGGGACGGGCTGAGCCCGAGCCGACTTCCATGGCGCGCTTTTTCTGCCTGGCGCGTGCAGGCTCGTTTGCGTGAGCTAAGCACGCGGTCTTGCGATAGAACTAAGCTATCTGATTCATTAATTCTGGAGGCATTTGTAGGAGGAATAGGTGCAGGGTTCTGAACCTTCAGTGCTTGGGCAATGGACTGTGATATGACAGTGGACATGGATCCCATAGCACTGTTTATGGCCTCAGTGATTGATTGTTGTAAATCTGCCTGGGGCAGAGTAGATGAGGCTGGGATAGGCACTAGAGAGGGGGCAGATAAATCGGACTGTGCAGGAAGGGACATGGTGAGGAGTTAGTCACTCCTGTGAGAACTGCAAAACTGAAGGAATGGGAGACGCAGCGGCGCTGTAGCAGACAAGGAGCAGGAGAGCAAGCTGACCGAGGTAAGACTCCGCCCACCAGAAGCGCGGGACGGAGAGGCACGCCCCCAATCCGGCTAAAGAGAAGCAGGCCGGAGGGAGATAGAGCGCAGGGAACCGTGAGGATGAAATCTCGTCTCGCGAGATTACGGAAGTAGCGTTTACAGGCCGGAATGGAGCCGGCGCCGGAGAGAAACTGAGGTAAGGAGGGAAGGAAGCGACGCTGTAGTAACCCGCCCGAGGCGGGTAAGGAAAGGAGGGCAGTAGTGGTGGCTAAACCGGAGCCAGAGGGAAGAAAAATCAATTCAAGAGGGGAAAAAATATATATATATATATAGTCGCTCCCCAGATAAAACCGAGTACATGAAAGCGATGATAACACATATATATAGCAATGACTAATACCACAAATATCAGTAATATAAGAAAAATATAGCAATTCAGCAAAATGAATATGTCAGTCAAAAGGTATCACTTATCTTGCCATGGAAAGCAGCAAAGAAAGAGGAAGAGTTCCTGTGGGAGGTCCTATTTATGGACTGGACTATGGGAGGGGTTACCCTTTGTGGGATGGTTTCTGTGTGTTTTTTCTCTTTGCTGCTATGGTTACAGTAAAGATTGAGAATGCAATAGGAGCCTCCGGTCGTGATATAAAATTTAAATTATCAAGACCTCAAAATGAACACAAGGGGCATCACTAAAATTCACTGGACTCTACAGTAAATTGCTGGAAGAGTCAGGAGCTTCCCATGCACATTAGTTTTTAGGCTGACCACACCGAAAACTACAGGGTTGGCCAAAAATGCTGTTATGTGTATAGGGGGTCTTAAGAGCCAATAATAAAATTTCATCCCGTCCTGTGAGGTGAGAAAAGTCATTAGTAAGTAAGAACTGGAGTAATTCATGTCATTAGTCATTGACACAGAAAATTTCTGGAAAAATGATCTGTGATGAGATAAGCGGTTCCTATGTGCCAACACTGATCTCTGTATAATAACCAGGTGCTAATAATAATAATAATAATAATATGTGATTATTTAGGGCTGGGCTTAGGTAGTATGGTGCCCTCCTGTGCGGAACTCCCTGTTTCTGCCCCCAACTCCATATTAATATTCTAAATTGGAATGTCGAAGCAGCTTAGAGATTTGTGATGTCACAGTTACTTACCTGACTGAAACAGTTATTATGTCATAGCAGATCTCCTGATTAAAACCCTGCTTGTGATGTCACAGCAGATCACCTGACTAAACCCGGCTTGTGATGTCATAGCAGATCACCTGACAAAACTCCGCTTGTGATGTCACAGCAGATCACCTTACTAAACTCCATTTGCATTGTCACAGAAGATCACCTGACTAAAATCCACTTGTGATGTCATGGCAGATCACCTGACTAAGCCCGGCTTGTGATGTCATAGCAGATCACCTGACAAAACTCCGCTTGTGATGTCACAGCAGATCACCTGACTAAACTCCATTTGCATTGTCACAGAAGATCACCTGACTAAAATCCACTTGTGATGTCATGGCAGGTCACCTGACTAAAACCCACTTGTGATTTTACAGTAGATAACCTGACTGAACCCCACTTGTGATGTCACAGCGGATCACCTGACTGAACCCCACTTGTGATGTCACAGCGGATTACCTGACTGAACCCCACTTGTGATGTCACAGCAGATTACCTGACTGAACCCCACTTGTGATGTCACAGCGGATCACCTGACTGAACCCTACTTGTGATGTCACAGCAGATTACCTGACTGAACCCCACTTGTGATGTCACAGTGGATTACCTGACTAAACCCCACTTGTGATGTCACAGCAGATTACCTGACTGAACCCTACTTGTGATGTCACAGTGAATTACCTGACTGAACCCCACTTGTGATGTCACAGCGGATTAACTGACTGAACCCCACTTGTGATGTCACAGTGAATTACCTGACTTAACCCCACTTGTGATGTCACAGCGGATTACCTGACTGAACCCTACTTGTGATGTCACAGTGAATTACCTGACTGAACCCCACTTGTGATGTCACAGTGGATTACCTGACTGAACCCCACTTGTGATGTCACAGTGAATTACCTGACTTAACTCCACTTGTGATGTCACAGCGGATTACCTGACTGAACCCTACTTGTGATGTCACAGTGAATTACCTGACTGAACCCCACTTGTGATGTCACAGTGGATTACCTGACTGAACCCCACTTGTGATGTCACAGTGAATTACCTGACTTAACCCCACTTGTGATGTCACAGCGGATTACCTTACTGAACCCGACTTGTGATGTCACAGCGGATTACCTGATTGACCCCCACTTGTGATGTCACAGCGGATTACCTGACTGAACCCCACTTGTGATGTCACAGCGGATTACCTGACTGAACCCCACTTGTGATGTCACAGCGGATTACCTGACTGAACCCCACTTGTTTTTTCATAGTGGATTACCTGACTGAACCCCACTTGTGATTTCACAGTGGATTACCTGAATAAAATCCACTTGTGACATCACAGCATCTTACATGACTGAAACATTCTTGCGATATCAGGCCTAGTTCACACTTCAGCGATTTCTTCACTGTTTGGTCAGTGATTTACATCAGTGATTGGTAGCCCAAACCAGGTGTGGTGCCTACACAGAGATAAGGTGTAATGGAAAAATCTGCACCTGTTCTGTGGTTTGACCCGCACCAGCTCAGGATCTCCGATCGAAATCTCTGATCAAACCCTGACGTGTGAACTAGACCCTACAGTGGTTGGCAAGAGCTGTATATGATAGTGGGGTACTACTTAACCGACTCCGGACCGCCTAAGGCAGGATCGCGTTCCGGAGGCGGCAGCGGTGCGCACAGTCACGCATATACGCGTCATCTCGCGAGACGCGAGATTTCGCTCAAAGCCGGCCCTCGCATGCGCATCGCGGGCCGGCAAAAGTTAGAGGACAAGTTCGTCACCAGCCTGCCAGCCACGATCATTGGCTGGCAGGTTGGCGATTTTCAAAAAAACGAATCACAAGCCAGATAACACATCATATTAGTAAATATGATGTGTTAAATGGCTTGTCTGCTCCTCTGCTGGTCCTTTTCGTCGGTTGGATCCAGCAGAGGAGCACACATCACTGTGAGTACCCACCAACACCACACTTAGCCCCAGATCACCCCCCATCACCCGAATTGACCCCTTGATCACCCCTTGATCGCCCCTGTCAATCACCTAGTGAAAGGAAAAAAGTGATCAATGTAAACTGTCATTTTCTTTTTTCCACTGGTATTGGCTGTTAGGTTTTAGGATAGTTTAGGCCCCTTGGTTAGGTAGTTTAGCGTCAGTTAGTGCCCAGCCCCCCGCACCGCAGTCACTGATTTGCTGATTAGCGTATCGCTAATCAGCATTTGTACTTTTATAGTATCTGTAAGTGATCAAAACTGATCACAGTCAGATCTATAATTTTATTAGTGTCACCTTAGCTCGCCCTCCACCCAAAACGCAGTGTTTGCCCGATCAGGCCTGATCGGTCGCCCACACGTGCGTTCACCCACACCCGCCCCGCCGCAGTGACAAAAAATATATATTTTTTTGATCACTGCACAATCACTTTCCAAGCGCTGCGGCGATAAAAAAAACAGTTTTGATATTTTTTATCAACCGCAGCGGCCTCCGGTACTTCGCTAGCCTCCCCTTTGTAAGACAGGCTTGCTTTTTTTCTTGGGTAGTCTCAGGGAATACCCCTAAATTTAGTTGCCCAAATGTCAAACAGGGGGTATTCTTCTGAAGAGGCCTACAGGATTCTGACCCAGTCGGATGAGGAATGGGAACCCTCATCTGACGAATCTAGCGGGTCAGAATATGAACCTGTAGAAAGCAGTGGCAGTCTGACCCAAAGTTCGGACGAGGAGGTGGAGGTCCCTGATAGAACCAGGCGTACCCGGCCCTGTGTCGCTAGACCACAGGTTGTGCAGGATCCGCTTTAAGAGCAGCAGAGTGGGGCTGGCGCTGTCGGATCACGTGGTGAGGCATACACCAGCAGCGCAGCCCTCCCTGGACCTAGTACCAGCACTGCCGTACAACATGGTGAAGTAGAGAGCACCAGAAGGGCAGTTGAAGCTGGTACGGTGGCACGTGCAGTAGTTACCCCGTCGCAGCCACCGCACAGACAGGCCCGTAGAGCCCCTAGAGTCCCTGAGGTGCTGGCAAATCTTGATTGGCAGTCACCAACTTCAGCGCACCTGTAGTTCCCCCTTTCACCGCCCAGTCTGGAGTTCGGGTTGAGACGGCTCAGATCGGTTCGGCCCTGGGATTTTTTGAGCTGTTCTTGACTGCGGAGCTCTTGGACTTAGTCGTGGCAGAAACAAATCGGTATGCCACACAATTTATATCCGCCAACCCGGGAAGCTTTTATGCCCAGCCTTTCCGGTGGAAACCAGTCCAAGTTTCCGAACTTAAAATTTTTCTGTGCCTTCTCCTCAACATGGGCCTGACAAAAAAGCATGAATTGCGGTCATATTGGTCCACGAACCCGATTCATCACATGCCCATGTTCTCTGCTGCTATGTCCAGGGCACGATTTGAGGCCATCCTCCATTTCCTGCATTTTATCGACAACACCACCTCCCGTCCCAGAGGCCACCCAGCTTTTGACCGGCTCCACAAAATTCGGCCCCTCATAGACCACTTCAACAACAAATTTGCAGATTTGTATACCCCAGAGCAAAACATCTGCATAGACGAGTCCCTAATACATTTTACCGGGCGCCTTGGCTTCAAACAATACATCCCAAGCAAGCGTGCCCGGTATGGGGTCAAATTGCATAAGCTCTGTGAAAGGGCCACAGGCTATACCCACAAATTTCGGATCTATGAGGGAAAAGATCAGACCCTGGAGCCGGTCGGTTGCCCTGACTACCTGGGGAGCAGTGGGAAGACAGTCTGGGACTTGGTGTCACCCTTATTTGGCAAGGGGTACCATCTTTATGTGGACAATTTCTACACAAGTGTGGCCCTCTTTAGGCATTTGTTTCTAGAACAGATTGGCGCCTGTGGCACCGCGCGAACTAGTCGCGTGGGCTTCCCCCAACGGCTTGTTACCACCCGTCTTGCAAGGGGGGAGAGGGCTGCCTTGTGTAACGAAGAACTGCTCGCGGTGAAATAGAGAGACAAGCGTGACGTTTACATGCTCTCCTCCATTCACGCAGACACGACAATACAAATTGAGCGAGCAACCCGTGTCATTGAAAAGCCCCTCTGTGTCCACGACTATAATGCACTCATGGGAGGGGTGGACTTCAATGACCAGATGTTGTCTCCGTATTTAGTTTCCCGACGCACCAGACGCTGGTATAAGAAGGTGTCTGTATATTAATTTCAATTGGCTCTGTATAATAGTTTTGTTCTCTACAGTAAGGCTGGGAGAACACGATCCTTCCTCAAATTTCAGGAAGAGATCATCGAGAACCTCCTGTATCCAGAAGGTTCCGTGGCCCCATCCACCAGTGTAGTAAGCCGTCTACACGAGCGACATTTCCCCAGTGTCGTTCCTGGTACCTCAACCCAACCGTCACCCTGAAAAAGATGTCGTGTCTGTAGCAGGAGTGGAATAAGGCGTGACACCCGCTATTTCTGTCCTGACCACCCTGCCCTATGCTTTGGAGAGTGTTTCCGGAAGTACCACACACAGGTACACTTAGCATAGGGATTGCATCTCACAGGACAGGCACACAGGGCTATTAGGGCCCTTTTACTCACAGCTACTGCAAACCTCTCCTTTCACCTGGGATAAAGTGCATAATGTACTTCGCCACATCTTTGGGCGATTTGCGCTTTGCACATTGTCCCATGGGGAAGGAGAGGTTTGTCCTATAAAGGTAAAAAAAAAAAAAAATACCAGTAAGCAAAAAAGTTAACTTCAGTTCAAAAAGTTAAAAAAAAGTTTATTTGTTCTGTTCCAAATTTATTATAAAGTTAATAAAATTTATTGCGTTGCGGCCTGGTTTTTTCTTTTTTGTTTTGTTTTTTTTACCTTCCAGGTGGACCAACCGATGAACCAGCTGCAGCACTGATGTGCATTCTGACAGAAGCATTGCGCTGCTGTCAGATTACACAAAAGTCGGTGTATGCGGCGCTGCAAGACGAGATTTCTCCTCTGCAGTAAAAGATACGTTTGCCGAGGCATATGAGCTGAGGAGGTGGCGGTGTTCATATACTTTGGCAAACACTTTGTATATATAAAAAAAAAAAAAAATCCCGGCAATGATTTATTCATCCACATCGATTGATGTGAATGAATAAATCTGGTTTGCCAGGGCATACGAGCTAAGTGGGTATGGATGTTGGGCGGAGCTCCTATGTCCTGGCAGACGCCTTTCCCCTCCTTTTTCTTTTTTTGGCAGAGATTTTTTCATCCACATTGATCGATGCGAATGAAGAAATCTGTGCCGTTAATTTTTTTCTTTCAGCCCAGAGGCTGAACGAAAAAAAATAAAATCTCATTACCCGTATGCTCAATATAAGGAGAATAGCAGAAACTCCTAATGCTGGCCATACATGTAATGATTGCAGAGACCCTCAAATGCCAGGGCAGTACAAACACCCCACAAATGACCCCATTTTGGAAAGAAGACACCCCAAGGTATTCCCTGAGGGGCATATTGAGTCCATTAAAGATTGAAATTTTTGTCTCAAGTTAGCGGAAAGGGAGACTTTGTGAGAAAAAAACCCAAAAAATCAATTTCCGCTAACTTGTGCCAAAATTTTTTTTTTCTATGAACCCGCCATGCCCCTCATTGAATACCTTGGGGTGTCTTCTTTCCAAAATGGGGTCACATGTGGGGTATTCATACTGCCCTGGCTTTTTAGGGACCCTAAAGCGTGAGAAGAAGTTTGGGATCCAAATGTCTAAAAATGCCCTCCTAAAAGGAATTTGGGCACCTTTGCGCATCTAGGCTGCAAAAAAGTGTCACACATGTGGTATCGCCGTACTCAGGAGAAGTTGGGGAATGTGTTTTGGGGTGTCATTTTACATACCTTGAAATATCTTGGTCAAATGCCAACTTTGTATAAAAAAATGGGAAAAGTTGTCTTTTGCCGAGATATTTCTCTCACCCAGCATGGGTATATGTAAAATGACACCCCAAAACACATTGCCCAACTTCTCCTGAGTACGGAGATACCACATGTGTGACACTTTTTTGCAGCCTAGGTGGGCAAAGGGGGCCACATTCCAAAGAGCACCTTTCGGATTTCACAGGTCATTTACCTACTTACCACACATTAGGGCCCCTAGAATGCAAGGGCAGTATAACTACCCCACAAGTGACCCCATTTTGGAAAGAAGACACCCCAAGGTATTCCGTGAGGGGCATGGCGAGTTCCTAGAATTTTTAATTTTTTGTCACAAGTTAGTGGAAAATGATGATTTTTTTTTTTTTTTTCTTACATAGTCTCATATTCCACTAACTTGTGACAAAAAATAAAAACTTCTATGAACTCACTATGCCCATCAGCGAATACCTTGGGGTGTTTTATTTCCAAAATGGGGTCACTTGTGGGGTAGTTATACTGCCCTGGCATTCTAGGGGCCCAAATGTGTGGTAAGAAGTTTGAAATCAAAATGTGTAAAAAATGACCGGTGAAATCCGAAAGGTGCTCTTTGGAATGTGGGCCCCTTTGCCCACCTAGGCTGCAAAAAAGTGTCACACATCTGGTATCTCCGTACTCAGGAGAAGTTGGGCAAGGTGTTTTGGGGTGTCATTTTACATATACCCATGCTGGGTGAGAGAAATATCTTGGCAAAAGACAACTTTTCCAATTTTTTTATACAAAGTTGGCATTTGACCAAGATATTTATCTCACCCAGCATGGGTATATGTAAAATGACACCCCAAAACACATTGCCCAACTTCTCCTGAGTACAGAGATACCAGATGTGTGACACTTTTTTGCAGCCTAGGTGGGCAAAGGGGCCCACATTCCAATGAGCACCTTTCGGATTTCACCGGTCATTTTTTACACATTTTGATTTCAAACTCCTTACCACACATTTGGGCCTCTAGAATGCCAGGGCAGTATAACTACCCCACAAGTGACCCCATTTTGTAAAGAAGACACCCCAAGGTATTCGCTGATGGGCATAGTGAGTTCATAGAAGTTTTTATTTTTTGTCACAAGTTAGTGGAATATGAGACTTTGTAAGAAAAAAAAAAAATCATCATTTTCCACTAACTTGTAACAAAAAATAAAAAGTTCTATGAACTCACTATGCCCATCAGCAAATACCTTAGGGTGTCTACTTTCCGAAATGGGGTCATTTGTGGGGTGTTTGTACTGTCTGGCCATTGTAGAACCTCAGGAAACATGACAGGTGCTCAGAAAGTCAGAGCTGCTTCAAAAAGCGGAAATTCACATTTTTGTACCATAGTTTGTAAACGCTATAACTTTTACCCAAACCATTTTTTTTTTTTACCCAAACCATTTTTTTTTATCAAAGACATGTAGAACAATAAATTTATAGAAAAATTTATATATGGATCTCGTTTTTTTTGCTAAATTTTACAACTGAAAGTGAAAAATGTCATTTTTTAAAAAAAAAATTGTTAAATTTCGATTAATAACAAAAAAAGTTAAAATGTCAGCGGCAATGAAATACCACCAAATGAAAGCTCTATTAGTGAGAAGAAAAGGAGGTAAAATTCATTTGGGTGGTAAGTTGCATGACCGAGCAATAAATGGTCAAAGTAGTGTAGGTCAGAAGTGTAAAAAGTGGCCTGGTCATTAAGGGTGTTTAAGCTATAGGGGCTGAGGTGGTTAAAGACCACCTCATTCATGGCTCTCCAGAAAATCCCAGACCACTATACCAACCAACCAGTTAGGGCTCATGCACACCACCGTATGTATTTTGAGGTCCGCAAAAAGGAGCATAGCCCCTTACATGTAATCTAGTAGAATCTCTACTATTTGTTAAGATAGCAGCGCCTCCCCCTTACCTGCAGGACCCTTGTGCACATGAGGTACGTCCGCTGCAGCACCCCACGTCTGGCATGTAATTTAGATGTAATGCGTGTAGCAGAGATTTGGGGATGATCACTTCCTTAAATTTTTGTAAATGTGATTTTTTATATTTTTAGAATGTTAAATTGTTGTTGTATGTTATGTGTTAGATCCTTCTTAGCAGATTGGACATACTACATATCACTCCATGTAACTTTCCATAATTACACGGATACATGTCTTTCCATCAGGTCTCGGAGCATTTCATTTTAATAAAGGAACCATAGGAAACAAATCTCCTTAAATTAAATTGTCAATATTTTTGCAAATATCTATATTAATCTTGCATTGATGTTGGGCTTGATAATCTTTTCTACTCTTCTTAGATCCAAAGGTCCATTCAGAACCGTGGTGATTGCAGTGCATTCTGGGAACTTAAAGTGGAGCTGTTGGCTCTTCTGAATAGTCTGTTTACCTCATAAAATATTGATGAGATTAATTCTCCAGCATATTACAGTAGAACTTTACATTGCGCAGTTCATCTTTTATTCCTCCTGGGAATGTGTAGATTGTTGACTGGGTGTTACAACTGTCCTTGCCAATAGAATGTGTAAAGATACAAAGGGCAGTGACATTTAGTTTCAGTTTATTCCTACATTTCCAGGAGGAATAACAGAGGATTGGTGGGGTATAAGTTCTAGGTGAAGAACTGTTATTTCATGGAGAATGCACTTTTCCCCCCTAAACTGCTATAGACTGAGTGTTACATACTGGAAGGAGACGTGTCCCTGCAGCACAAAGTTTTTAAGGTGAGTGCTATAATTGTGGGGTGGGGTTACCTGTCTGCTTATGGGATAATGATGGTGAGTACAGCTATATGTGACAGGGGCAGTGTCATGAATGGAATGTCACATGATAGATTGAGAGACAGAGAAAAGAAGAGAAGAAGAGAGAGAGAGGAGAATAAAACTGAGGAGAAGGTAAGAAGAGAAAAGAGAGAGAGGAGGAGAGTAGAGGAGAGAGAAAAGAGAGAGTAGGAGTGGAGAAAAGAAGGCAAGGGAAGCGGAGAAAAAAGATAGAGAGGAGAGGAGAAGAGTAGAAATAAGAGACAGATAGTTGGAGAAGAGAGGAGAAGAGAAGGCAAGGAAAGCTGAGTGGATAGAGAAGAAGAGAAGGGAAGAGGAGAAGGAAGAAAAGGAAGAGAAGAGGAGATGAGTAAGACAGAGAGAGAAGGAGAGAAGGAACGAGAAGAGAAAAGAAAGAAAAGTGAGATTTCCAAAATATCAAAGCACTTCCCGGTTAAATTGGCTGGCCCATTCCGCAGAATAGGATAGAATCGAATTTCACAGATCTCTGCTAATTGAACATACTGGGGGATATTTATCAAGACCTGCATCCCATCACTCCAGTCTTGAACTCTCTGTACAGACCTGAGATGCCTCCTAATAAGTTAGGCGTATCTCTGCTCTGCCGTTCGCCAGAAAAGGGAGTCTGCGTCAGCCCCTGGCTGGTGCAGACTTCCGCTGTATCTTGGATAGTAAATCCAATGTGATGCACAAAGTCCCTCCCACTAAGTCCTGCCTAAAAAGTCTCAAATAATGGTGCACCATAATGTGCGCCTTTTTTACGCCAGAGTAATAGCATAAAGGGCGCAGTAAATGTCCTCATTCTCTTCTCTCTTGAGAGTTGTTCCTTTGTTGTCATATTTGGAATTTTAACTCTGCTGCTTGTTATGACGTTCATTTCCAGCTTTTGTTTGCCATCATTCTTCACCTTCGGCGTGTGAAGCTGCGCCCTGTAATGCAGATGTTACTGGAAGATTTCTCATGCCGCAGAATAATATATATTAGATTTATTTTGTCTTCAACAAAACTTCTTGCAGAAAGTCTAGAATTTATGTAACAACGTGGAGGCGGAAAAGGTAAAATGATAGGTGGAAAGTCAGGGTGTAATTGGAGCCATGCATCACGTTTAGGTTATGGAAGACGCAAATTAACTTTTCCCTATTGCTTGTAAAGAAATAAATGGCGTTCTGTGGATACCGTGAACACCCGTCATATATTAACGCTCCGAAGAGTTACACAAGGTTTGAATTTTTTTTCAAAGTTGTCAGGTAGAACAGTGACGTACAAGAAACAGCAAGATACTGGGGGCAGATTTTCTAATCCTGGGTAAAATGTAGACAGTGTAAACTTAGTCTAAAGAATTGCCAAATTTATCACAGTGGCTCAAGTTGGATGATAAATTTGGTGCATGGCTGTACACTTGTCTAACTTTATATCACCTATTAGGTGGCTACTTTATGACAGAATTTTGTGCTAAAATATAGTTGCAATTTTGGCAAAAATGTTGCAACTTAGACCACGTCCCTCTATCGGCCAAGTCGTACCCCTCTTCCACTGAGCCACACCCCTTGCAAGCCAATGCTGTGGATTTTAAATCTGAACCATTTTTTTTTTGCATTTTATGAAAAGATCTAGGCACAATCACATTAATAAATGTTTACATGAGTTAATTTTTTTTTTTTTTAGATATGTTGGTTTTCTTCAGATGTGCTCGTTTTATTTTATCATTCAAAAATATGCAACAAAATTCTAATAACCTGCCTAAAGTGCTGGATTATTGGACGTTCTCAAGCAATAGCCTGCATGGGATTGTGCCTTAGGCCTCTTTCACACGGGCAATGTGCGGGTGCGTTACAGGAACACCCGCGATTTTTCCGCGCGAGTGCAAAACATTGTAAACTTCTTCACAGAAGTTCGGGCTTGGGATCGGTGTTCTGTAAATAGTATTATTTTCCCTTATAACATGGTTATAAGGGAAAATAATAGCATTCTGAATACAGAATGCATAGTACAATAGGGCTGGAGGGGTTAATTTTTTTTTTTAACTCACTTTAATCCACTTGTTCGCGGCCCGGCATCTCCTTCTGGCTTCATCTGATCTCTGTGCAGCAACAGGACCTGTGGTGACGTCATTCCGGTCATCACATGGTACGTCACATGATCTTTTACAATGGTGATTCACCATGGTAAAAGATCATGTGACGTACCATGTGATGACCGGAGTGACGTCATCAAAGGTCCTTGACCTATAATTAATGCTCACCACAGGTCCTGTTCAGTAAAGGGGACAGAAGGAGATGCCGACATCGCGATCAAGTGGATTAAGGTGAGTTAAATTTTTTTTTTTTTTTTTTAACCCCTCCAGCGCTGTTTTACTATGCATTCTGTATTCAGAATGCTATTATTGTCCCTTATAACCAAGTTATAAGGGAAAATAATAATGATCGGGTCTCCATCCCGATCGTCACCTAGCAACCGTGCGTGACAATCGCACCGCATCCGCACTTGCTTGCGGATGCTTGCGATTTTCATGCAACCCCATTCATTTCTATGGGGCCTGCGTTACGTGAAAAACGCACAAAGAGGAGCATGCTGCGATTTTCACGCAACGCACAAGTGATGTGTGAAAATCACCGCTCATGGGAACAGCCCCATAGAAATGAATGGGTCAGGATTCCGTGCGGATGCAATGCGTTCACCTCCCGCAACTCATTCGCGCGGAAAACTCGCTCGTGTGAAAGGGGCCTTATTGTTTAAAGGGTTTCTGTCACCAGAATTAACCCTCTTTAAACTGTCTGACATTAGTGATGTGCTAATGTCAGCAGAATCCAACTCTACTGTTTTTTTTTATTTTTTTCCCTCTCTCGCCCTTCCTCCTTTCAATTGGGTGGGGGGGGGGTGGGTACAAGGGCTAAAATGTCATTATAAGGCTGTTTATTGTTATTCGGACCTTTTGGACGGTCTGAGGTTGTATATGTTTTTTGTTGGAAAATTTGACAATAAAAAAAAAATATATAAGAATCCAACTCTACTATTTGCCCCCCCTTACGGCACAATTCTTACTTTTGTAATATGCGAATTAGCCTCTAGGAGCGGGGGGGGGGCATTGCTTCTGCTCCTAGAGGCTCCGTTCTCCCACCTCATTCCACACCCTGCCGTCCGTGATTGACAGGCCAGCGTTCGTCCTCTTCTGCCGGCCCTGTGTGCTGGTTAAATGGCACTGCGAGACTTACCCAGCACACAGGGCCGGCAGGAAAAGACGAACGCTGGTCTGTCAATCACGGACGGCAGGGCGTGGAATGAGGTGGGAGAACGGAGCCTCCAGGAGCAGGAGTAACGGCCAGCCCCCCCCCCCAGGTCCTAGAGGCTAATTTGCATATTACAAAAGTAAGAATTGTGCCTTAAGGGGGGCACCAATAAATAGAAAAATAGCAGAGTTGGATTCTGCAGACATTAGCACATCGCTAATGTCAGACAGTTTAAGAGGGTTAATTCTGGTGACAGAAACCCTTTAAGATCAGCAAATTGATTCTAAATTTAGGAAATGTAAATTTTTCAAAAAGTTCTGATTTTAACAGAGAGAGACAGAGACAGAAAAGTGAGAGAGTTTTCCAGATGATTGAGACATTTGAGGTTGAGGTTGGGTTTATTAGTACCCAAATTGAATCAGTCTGCCGATTTAATAGAATGGGACCCAAATTGTCAGGACCATAGATAAGGAAACACACACACACACACGGTGAGCCCTAGATGGAATCCAACCGCTCTCCCTGCTTATTTGCAGTGCAGGCCCTAAGCGGCAAGTTCGTAACTGGTCGACCGTCCATATGCTGGTTAAGTGCATGGAGCAAATCCAAGCTCCCACGGTAAGAACTACAGAGACCTGTACACACAGCGGAACCCAAACAAACACACAGAGAAGGGTCATACAGAAATGTGTCAAAGCCGGGAGGACGCTAGGGTACCAAATTACAGGATGGAGGTAAGTCAAAAATAGCCAAGCCAAAGGTCAAAACCAGATGGGTATCAAGGTACAAAATCCCTAGACAGAGAGAGGTCAAAGGCAAACGGAAGTCAAATACAAAGCACGCACAGGAGCGACTGGTGCACAGCAAGGGAAAACCTATAACTGGCAAGGGTGTATTGCCAGCAGGGGATTTAAATAGAGCACAGAGTCCGTGGATGAGAACCTGATATGGTCAGGTATTCAGCGCCCCATTGAACCAGAATACAAGTAGTCCTGAGATAGGCAGGCTGAGCAGTCACTCAGCCTGCATCATAAACATACTCAGGCCATACCTATGACTCATTAATCTCCCCCAGCGAGTAAGTGCTGCGGGGAGGAACAGAGCAAGTGCTGCGGGGAGGAACAGAGCAAGTGCTGCGGGAGGAACAGAGCAAGTGCTCCATTTCTATGGACACCCTCAAATCACTAGGGGAACGGCTTAGGTGACTCATCACCAGGGGGCACGACTTAGGTGGCATGTCACCAAGGGGCGTGGCCTGGGGCACGGTTCCGGCATCATGCCTCACTGATTGCAGCCGTGCCACAAACCCAGAATGCAGGAGCCCAGCCAGATAAGTTTGGACACAAATAAAATTTTAAGAAATTCAATAACCTCTATCTATTGAACAATTTGATAAATTTGGCACAATTTTATGCATTTTTTGAATGTATGGTAGTTAAAGTGGTATAGTGTCTCACCAGTCTGTTCCCATAGATAAGGTGCTCTATGCCTGACTCACCCTGTCAAACTTAGATTAAATAGCAACTAATATAAAGACAGGCACTCTTCATCTGGCACCAAACGGAGAGAAAATAGTCAAAAAGTACATGCTTTAATATATAATTCCCCCCGAAAATAAAATGTGTATATAAAAATAGTAGCTAAAAAGTTTTTGCATCTGCGATGCTGGTGACTGTGTGTGCAACACAGGCTGCTATCGGTAAGTAATGGAGCCCACACAGTCAGCTATCACCACTGCAACAATATATCTAAAAAGTGCACATCACATTTCATTGAAACATTTAGACATATGTATCTGGATTCTCTTTGGTAAACAGTAATCTGTACTCATTGTAGCAAAACGTCTCTGACAGCAGCGCTGCGGCCTTTTCGCTGTTTACCGCTGGCCCAGTGACGTCATGACTAGTATCAATGGCCTGGGCGCGGCTAAGCTCAATTCAAGTGCACAGATCTTAGCCCCACCTAGGCCATTGATACTAGTCATGACGTCGCTGGGCCTGCGGTAAACAGCGAAAAGGCCGCAGCGCTACTGCCGCCAGCGCCGCTGCCTTCTCAAATAGCTGATCGGCAGGGGTCCCGGGTGTCGGACCCCCAACCGATCAGATGCTGATGATCTATCTAGAGTTTAAAAAAACTGCAGAACCCTTTTAAAGGGAACCTGTCACCGGGATTTTGTGTATAGAGCTGAGGACATGGGTTGCTAGATGGCCGCTAGCACTTCCGCAATACCCAGTCCCCATAGCTCTGTGTGCTTTTATTGTGTAAAGAAAACGATTTGATACATATGCAAATTAACCTGAGATGAGTCCTGTCCCTGACTCTTCTCACGTACAGGACTCATCTCAGGTTAATTTGCATATGTATCAAATAGTTTTTTTTACACAATAAAAGCACACAGAGCTATGGGGACTGGGTATTGCAGATGTGTTAGGGGCCATCTAGCAACCCATGTCCTCAGCTCTATACACAAAATCCCGGTGACAGGTTCCCTTTAAGAAAAGAATATCAGAACATATCACCAATATAAGAAATGGATACGGGAAACATTCACTGTCAAAACACTTTAATGTGCACCATAATCAGGATCCAAGGGGCCTAATGTTTGCAGCACATGAGAAGGTGGAGGAAAATTTAAGGGAAGGAAATCACATTATGAAAATGTCACATCTAGAATCAAGATATATCTTTGATTTTAATTCACTCTTACCTGATGGCCTCAATGCTGAACTTGAATTATTTGGATTCCTGTAGATAGGGGGTGGGTGCCCTTGGCCGGCGGGAGGTCGGAGTCAGGCTGATTTACTCTTTGGCGGAAGGCCCCCATCCCAGCCTTCTAGCCAAAATATGTATATACACACACAGCCTGTATAGATATAAAATCACGAAAGAACAATAAGATTGATATATATATTATAATCATATATTAAACTGAACCACAGTTGTGAAGATACCACTTTGAAACAATAAATAAATTAAGAATTTTTATATATACAGTATATTATTTTCATTATTTTCACATGGTCTCAGCTTATTTTTATTTTTTATATTCATTTTTATATTCATTTTTATATTCATTTTTATGCATCAGCTCTTTTTTTTCATTATAAGTGTAGTTTTTTTACTACATTATTTCTCATGTAAACAAAAAATGAGGAAATCACTAATATAAGGAGGGTCCAATGGCAAGCATACAGTATATGAAAAACACATGTACAATTTAAAATGGAATAAACTTTTAAGTCCCTAAAAAAAAACATTAGCAAAAGAAGAGAAATAAGGAATTGATTCCACTCCGGTTCTTCTGTTTAGCTAAATGAGGACTATAGGAAGGGGAAGATGGGGTAGATACGGGTAACCACTGAGGAAGGAGTCAGTCTTTAGACTCCGAAATGCGTCTGGTATTTTAACACTGTACCTGGAACCCCATCATAGGACGGACAGTATTCATTAATCTTTTGGGAAGCACTTCCTTTTCATCTTCCTGGGAGTCCATGGAGCAGTCCGTAACAACACGTGGGACGCCAATATTCCAGCGGCATAACCACGTGGGACACTAACTGCGGAGCTCAGGCGAACATCGCGAAACCAGCTACAAACAAGAGCGGTGTCGGCCACGAACATTGCGGTAAAGGTAACAGCAGTTAGTGTACTGGTGCCTGGTGGGACGCCACAAGAGGTATAAGAAAGTACATAACTGCCACCATATATTTATATCTGTATATTATCCGGTGAACACGGTATAGTAGGAGGACCTTGATATAAGGAAGTGCACTCAAATTATTACACTATCATTGAGGTCGGATTATCCAATATAGTGTAAACAATGCCTAATTAAGTGATTACATTAACCACTTAAGGACCAAAGGTTTATAGCCCCCTAAAGACCAGGCCCTTTTTTACAAATCGGCACTCCACAACTTTAGCGGTTTATTGCTCGGTCATGCAACTTACCACCCAAATGAATTTTACCTCCTTTTCTTCTCACTAATAGAGCTTTCATTTGGTGGTATTTCATTGCTGCTGACATTTTTACTTTTTTTGTTATTAATCGAAATTTAACGATTTTTTTGCAAAAAAATTACATTTTTCACTTTCAGTTGCAAAATTTTGCAAAAAAAACGACATCCATATATAAATTTTTCTCGAAATTTATTGTTCTACATGTCTTTGATAAAAAAAAAAATGTTTGGGTAAAAAAAAAAATGGTTTGGGTAAAAGTTATAGCGTTTACAAACTATGGTACAAAAATGTGAATTTCCGCTTTTTGAAGCAGCTCTGACTTTCTGAGCACCTGTCATGTTTCCTGAGGTTCTACAATGCCCAGACAGTACAAACACCCCACAAATGACCCCATTTCGGAAAGTAGACACCCTAAGGTATTCGCTGATGGGCATAGTGAGTTCATAGAACTTTTGATTTTTTGTCACAAGTTAGTGGAAAATGATGATTTTTTTTTTTCTTACAAAGTCTCATATTCCACTAACTTGTGACAAAAAATAAAAACTTCTATGAACTCACTATGCCCATCAGCGAATACCTTGGGGTGTCTTCTTTCCAAAATGGGGTCACTTGTGGGGTAGATATACTGCCCTGGCATTCTAGGGGCCCAAATGTGTGGTAAGTAGTTTGAAATCAAAATGTGTAAAAAATGACCGGTGAAATCCGAAAGGTGTTCTTTGGAATGTGGGCCCCTTTGCCCACCTAGGCTGCAAAAAAGTGTCACACATGTGGTATCGCTGTACTCAGGAGAAGTTGGGGAATGTGTTTTGGGGTGTCATTTTACATATACCCATGCTGGGTGAGAGAAATATCTTGGTCAAATGCCAACTTTGTATAAAAAAATGGGAAAAGTTGTCTTTTGCCAAGATATTTCTCTCACCCAGCATGGGTATATGTAAAATGACACCCCAAAACACATTCCCCAACTTCTCCTGAGTACGGAGATACCACATGTGTGACACTTTTTTGCAGCCTAGGTGGGCAAAGGGGCCCATATTCCAAAGAGCACCTTTCGGATTTCACCGGTCATTTTTTACACATTTTGATTTCAAACTTCTAACCACACATTTGGGCCCCTAGAATGCCAGGGCAGTATAACTACCCCACAAATGACCCCATTTTGGAAAGAAGACACCCCCAGGTATTTCGTGATGGGCATGTGAGTTCATGGAAGTTTTTATTTTTTGTCACAAGTTAGTGGAATATGAGACTTTGTAAGGGAAAAAAAAAAAAAAATCATCATTTTCCGCTAACTTGTGACAAAAAATATAAAATTCTAGGAACTCGCCAGGCCCCTCACGGAATACCTTGGGGTGTCTTCTTTCCAAAATGGGGTCACTTGTGGGGTAGTTATACTGCCCTGGCATTTTCCAGGGGCCCTAATGTGTGGTAAGTAGGTAAATGACCTGTGAAATCCTAAAGGTGCTCTTTGGAATGTGGGCCCCTTTGCCCACCTAGGCTGCAAAAAAGTGTCACACATGTGGTATCGCCGTATTCAGGAGAAGTTGGGAAATGTGTTTTGGGGTGTCTTTTTACATATACTCATGCTGGGTGAGAGAAATATCTCGGCAAAAGACAACTTTTTCCATTTTTTTATACAAAGTTGGCATTTGACCAAGATATTTATCTCACCCAGCATGGGTATATGTAAAATGACACCCCAAAACACATTGCCCAACTTCTCCTGAGTACGGCGATACCAGATGTGTGACACTTTTTTTCAACCTAGATGCGCAAAGGGGCCCACATTCCTTTTATGAGGGCATTTTTAGACATTTGGATCCCAGACTTCTTCTCACGCTTTAGGGCCCCTAAAATGCCAGGGCAGTATAAATCCCCCACATGTGACCCCATTTTGGAAAGAAGACACCCCAAGGTATTCAATGAGGGGCATGGCGAGTTCATAGAAATTTATTTTTTTTGGCACAAGTTAGCGGAAATTGATTTTATTTATTTTTTTCTCACAAAGTCTCCCTTTCCGCTAACTTGGGACAAAAATTTAAATCTTTCATGGACTCAATATGCCCCTCACGGAATACCTGGGGGTGTCTTTTTTCCGAAATGGGGTCACATGTGGGGTATTTATACTGCCCTGGCATTCTAGGGGCCCTAAAGCGTGAGAAGAAGTCTGGAATATAAATGTCTAAAAATTTTTACGCATTTGGATTCCGTGAGGGTTATGGTGAGTTCATGTGAGATTTAATTTTTTGACACAAGTTAGTGGAATATGAGACTTTGTAAGAAAAAAAATATAATTTCCGCTAACTTGGGCCAAAAAAATGTCTGAATGGAGCCTTACAGAGGGGTGATCAATGACAGGGGGGTGATCAATGACAGGGGGGTGATCAGGGAGTCTATATGGGGTGATCACCCCCCTGTCATTGATCACCCCCCTATAAGGCTCCATTCAGATGTCCGTATGTGTTTTGCGGATCCGATCCATGTATCCGTGGATCGGTAAAAATCATACGGACATCTGAATGCAGCCTGACAGGGGGGGTGATCAATGACAGGGGGGGTGATCAATGACAGGGGGGTGATCAGGAAGTCTATATGGGGTGATCACCACAGTCATTGATCACGCCCCTATAAGGCTCCATTCAGACGTCCGTATGCGTTTTGCGGATCCGATCCATCTATCAGTGGATCCGTAAAAATCATGCGGACGTCTGAATGGAGCTTTACAGGGGGGTGATCAAAGACAGGGGGGTAATCAATGACAGGGGGTAATCAATGACAGGGGGGTGATCAGGGAGTCTATATGGGGTGATCACCACAGTCATTGATCACGCCCCTATAAGGCTCCATTCAGACGTCCGTATGCGTTTTGCGGATCCGATCCATCTATCAGTGGATCCGTAAAAATCATGCGGACGTCTGAATGGAGCTTTACAGGGGGGTGATCAAAGACAGGGGGGTAATCAATGACAGGGGGTAATCAATGACAGGGGGGTGATCAGGGAGTCTATATGGGGTGATCACCACAGTCATTGATCACGCCCCTATAAGGCTCCATTCAGACGTCCGTATGCGTTTTGCGGATCCGATCCATCTATCAGTGGATCCGTAAAAATCATGCGGACGTCTGAATGGAGCTTTACAGGGGGGTGATCAAAGACAGGGGGGTAATCAATGACAGGGGGGTGATCAGGGAGTCTATAGGGGGTGATCACCACAGTCATTGATCACGCCCCTGTAAGGCTCCATTCAGACGTCCGTATGCGTTTTGCGGATCCGATCCATCTATCAGTGGATCCGTAAAAATCATGCGGACGTCTGAATGGAGCTTTACAGGGGGTTATCAATGACAGGGGGGTGATCAGGGAGTCTATATGGGGTGATCACCACAGTCATTGATCACGCCCCTGTAAGGCTCCATTCAGACGTCCGTATGCGTTTTGCGGATCCGATCCATGTATCAGTGGATCCGTAAAAATCATGCGGACGTCTGAATGGAACTTTACAGGGGGGTGATCAAAGACAGGGGTGTAATCAATGACAGGGGGGTGATCAGGGAGTCTATATGGGGTGATCACCACAGTCATTGATCACGCCCCTGTAAGGCTCCATTCAGACGTCCGTATGCGTTTTGCGGATGCGATCCATCTATCAGTGGATCCGTAAAAATCATGCGGACATCTGAATGGAGCTTTACAGGGGGGCGATCAATGACAGGGGGGTAATCAATGACAGGGGGGTGATCAGGGAGTCTATATGGGGTGATCAGGGGTGATCATGGGTGAATAAGGGGTTAATAAGTGACAGGGGGGGGTGTAGTGTAGTGGTGCTTGGTGCAACATATTAATGAGCTACCTGTGTCCTCCACCAGAGGACCAGGTAGCAGGTATATTAGACGCTGTTATCAAAACAGCATCTAATATACCTGTTAGGGTTAAAAAAATCACATCTCCAGCCTGCCAGCGAACGATCGCCGCTGGCAGGCTGGAGATCCACTCTCTTACCTTCCGTTCCTGTGAGCGCGCTCGCCTGTGTGCGCGCGTTCACAGGAAATCTCGGCTCACGCGAGATGACGCCAATCGGCTTTAGCGTAGCCTGGGGGAGCCGCCGCCATGATGCCTTTCGGCATTACAGTTGCGGCAAGAGGTTAAGACTGAACATTGGAATATGTTAAGTTGCCCAATCAAGCGACCATACTAAGACTGCTGATGAATGACATTATCAACAACAGGCAGAGACTTTTTGCTACAATGAGTACAGATTACTGTTCACCAAAGAGAATCCAGATATACTGTACAGACCAAAAGTTTGGACACACCTTCTCATTCAAAGAGTTTTCTTTATTTTCATGACTATGAAAATTGTAGATTCACACTGAAGGCATCAAAACTATGAATTAACACTTGTGGAATTATATACATAACAAACAAGTGTGAAACAACTGAAAATATGTCATATTCGAGGTTCTTCAAAGTAGCCACCTTTGGCTTTGATTACTGCTTTGCACACTCTTGGCATTCTCTTGATGAGCTTCAAGAGGTAGTCCCCTGAAATGGTTTTCACTTCACAGGTGTGCCCTGTCAGGTTTAATAAGTGGGATTTCTTGCCTTATAAATGGGGTTGGGGCCATCAGTTGCGTTGAGGAGAAGTCAGGTGGATATACAGCTCATAGTCCTACTGAATAGACTGTTAGAATTTGTATTATGGCAAGAAAAAAGCAGCTAAGTAAAGAAAAATGAGTGGCCATCATTACTTTAACCTCTTAAGGACACATGACGTACCGGTACGTCATGATGTCCTGGTACTTAAGGACACATGACGTACCGGTACGTCATGAATGGTTCCGATCACTGCCGCTCGTCCGGCGGTGATCGGAACCCGGTGCCTGCTCAAATCATCGAGCAGGCACCTGGGGCAAATGCGTCGGGGGGTCCTGTGACCCCCCCATGTCGGCGATCGCAGAAAACCGCAGGTCAATTCAGACCTGCGGTTTTCTGCGTTTCCGGGATATTCGGGTCTCTGAAGACCCGATAACCCGGAACAGGATGGTGATGGTGGTGTGATTTAACTCCACCAATCACCATCCAGCGATCCTGAGTGGTGATGGTGACATCACCACTCAGGATCGCTTTCTGATTGGTCTGTGGGCGGTCCGGCGGCAAATTCAAAAGAGGCAGGCGCTCCTCTCCTCCTCCTTTTGTGTTCCGGAGCCGGAGGAGAGAGGAGCTGCCTGCACGTGTCTCTGCCAGCACCCCAGGACCCGATCTGTGCCCCCAGGACCCGATCTGTGCCCCAGCACCCCCCATCAGGTACATAGGGACAGCACAGGGAAAGTTTGGTTTAGGCAGGGAAAAAAAAGGGAAAGTTAGTTTGTGAACTTTTATTGCATCACCCTAAGTTAGGGTGTCTGGGGTCCACAGCACAGCTGTGTGACCCTAGACCCCCCAGGGGTGCTGCCACTTCCCCCCCCCACTCCCTGCCCCCCCCCCCCCACCTTTTTTGGGGTGCATTTTTTTCTTTTTTTTTTTCTTTTTTGGTGTACGCTGACTGTGGCCGGCACTTAGTGTCCGGCCGCTGTTAGCGCATCGCACACCTCACCGCTGATCAACTTCGGACGGTTGATCAGCGGTTTTGAATTTTTTTTTTCACATTTTTTGGCCTTTTTTTAGTTAGTTGTTTTTTTCTTTTTTCTGTTAGTTTTAGGGTTAAGTCCGCGAACACCCGTGCCCCCACACACACGCACACAAAATAAAGAGTTACACACACGCACATATACACGCAGACACACACTCCCCTAAGGCCCGCCGGACGTTCTCGGCCGAGGAGGCATACGCCCAGGTTGCCTCTGACTCCGAGAGTCCCAGTGAGGATGAGGATGACCCCACATTCCTGTTGTCATCCGCGTCCTCCTCATCATCTAGCAATGATGATGAGCCCCCAAGGCGGCGGAGACGCCGCCAGGCGGAGCAAGGGGACCGCCATGTTAGGGACCCTGAGGCCCAGCCTGGTACGAGCAGCTCTGGGGCTCGTACTGGTTTCCCGGCCCACCAGTTAAATCCACCGGAGCCCCCTGCCGGTGAACTTGTCTGGTGTAGCCCAGAGCAATACGAGCCTGTGATTCCTGATTTTGTAGGCCAATCAGGAATCCAGATTTCCACAGTGGGCTACACTGAATATGACTTTTTTTGTCATTTTTTCAGTGACCCACTGGTAAATCTGATGGTGGAGCAGACGAATCTGTACGCCCAACAGTTCGTCGCTCAACACCCGGGCTCCTTTTTGGCCAGGCCCGGTGGCTGGACGCCGGTCAGTGCAGCCGAAATGAGGACATTTTGGGGCCTCGTGCTGCATATGGGCCTGGTCAAGAAACCCAGTGTCAGGCTGTACTGGAGTGGGGACGTCCTATACCAGACCCCACTTTACAGTACAGCCATGACACGCTCCCGGTTTGAGGCCATCCGGAAATGTCTGCATTATTCCGATAATGCAGCATGTCCACCCCGAGGTGATCCTGCCCATGACCGTCTGTATAAGATACGGCCGGTCATCGATCACTTTGGGGCCAAATTCATGGAGGCCTATGTACCTGGAAGGGAGGTCGCAGTTGATGAGTCTCTCATTGCGTTCAAGGGGAGACTCATTTTCCGCCAGTATGTGCCCTCCAAGCGGGCGAGGTATGGCGTAAAGCTATACTAAATTTGTGAGAGTACCTCAGGGTACACTTACAAATTTCGTATATACGAGGGGCGAGATTCCCGGATTCAACCACCAGAATGTCCCCCCACTCTGGGTGTTACCGGGAAACTTGTGTGGGACCTTATGTACCCACTGCTGGATAAGGGTTACCACCTGTACGTGGATAACTTTTATACCAGTATCCCCTTGTTCCAGTCCCTTGCCGCCAGATCCACGTTCGCTTGTGGGACCGTGCGGAAAAATCAACGCGGCCTCCCTGCCCTCCCCCTCCAGGTACCTATCCCCAGGGGTGAGACCCGTGCCCTTACCACTGGAAACCTGTTGCTGGTCAGGTATAAGGACAAGAGGGATGTCCTTATGCTGTCCACAATTCATGGTAACGGCATCACCCCTGTCCCTGTGCGAGGTACCGCGGCAACGGTCCTCAAGCCCGATTGTATCGTCGCCTACAATCGGTATATGGGAGGAGTTGATCTCTCGGATCAAGTCCTCAAGCCATATAACGCCATGCGCAAAACCCGGGCATGGTACAAAAAAGTTGCGGTCTACTTGGTGCAGGTTGCCATGTACAACTCTTTTGTACTATCCCGAAGCTCTGGCAGCACAGGGACATTCCTGCAGTTCTATGAGGCAGTCCTCATGGCCCTGATCTTTTCGGACCGGGAAAGAGCAGGCCGGAGTACCTCGGGAACTGTAGGTGCCCGGATCGTCCCTGGCCAACACTTTCCAGGTGTGGTCCCCCATACTGGAAAGAAGGGACGAACCCAAAAAAGGTGCAGAGTGTCACAGGAGGGGGATACGGAAGGACACCACTACTCAATGTGACACGTGCCCCGATCATCCGGGCCTCTGCATTATTGGTTGCTTCAGGGAGTATCACACTTCCATGGAGTACTAAATTTATATCCCAATTTAGCACTGACATCGGAAAAAAAAACTGGTTCTCAGACTTGAGACACCCAAAAAAATGAAAATAATTTATTAAAAGTAGACATGTTAGGTATTGCCGCGTCGGTAATAATCTCCTCTATAAAAATACCCCATGACCTAACCCCCCAGATTAACACGGTCAAGAAAAAAAAAAAAAAAAGGTGCAAAAAAAGATTTTTTTTTGTCACCTTACATAACAAAAAGTTTAATAGCAAGCGATCATAAAGTCATATAGCCCCCAAAATAGTGCCAATAAAACCGTCCGCTCGTCCCGCAAAAAATGAGCCCCCACATAAGATAATCAGATTAAAAAAAAATGACACCTAGACTTTAGAGATACAAAATTTTTTTTTTTGTATCAATAAGGATAATATAGTCTAAAACCTAAATAAATGTAAAAAAAGTAGACTTATTAGGTATCGCCGCGTTCGTAAGAATCTCCTCGATAAAAATACCCCATGATCCAACCCCCCAGATTAACACGGTCAAAAAAAAAAAAAAAAAAGTGCAAAAAACCATTATTTTTTGTCACCAAACATAACAAAAAATTTAATAGCAAGCGATAAAAAAGTCATATAGCCCCCAAAATAGTGCCAAAAAACCGTCCGCTCGTCCTGCAAAAAATGAGCCCCCACATAAGATAATCGGATAAAAAATAAATTAAAAAATGACACCTAGACTTTAGAGATCCAAAAATTTTCTTTTTGGATCAAAAAGGATAATATAGTCAAAAACCTAAATAATTGTGAAAAAAAAGTAGACTTATTAGGTATCGCCGCATCCGTAAGAATCTCCTCTATAAAAATATCCCATGACCTAACCCCCCAGATTAACACGGTTAAAAAAAATTAAAAAAACGGTGCCAAAAACGCAATTTTTGGCACTTTTCCATTTCAATCCGTTTTTTCCGGTAACAAAACGAGGGTTAACAACCAAACAAAAGTTAAAATTTATTACCCTGATACTGCAGTTTACAGAAATGCCACATTTGTGGTCGTAAACTGCTGTATCAGTAAAAGGGAGGCCGCAAAAGGAAAGGACCGACATGGTTTCTGGAAGGCCGATTTTGATGGCCTTTTTTATTGACACCATGTCCCTTTTGAAGCCCCCCTGATGCCCCCCTAGAGTAAAAACTCCCTAAAAGTGACCCCATCTAAGAAACTACACCCCTCAAGGTATTCAAAACTGATTATACAAACTTTATTAACCCTTTAGGTGTTTCTCAACAGTTAATGGCAAATGGAGATGAAATTTCAGAATTTCAATTTTTGGTAACCTTGCCTCACAAAAATGTAATATAGAGCAACCAAAAATCATATGTACCCTAAAAATAGTCCCCCAAAAAATGCCACCTTATCCCCTAGTTTCCAAAATGGGGTCACTTTTAGGGAGTTTCTACTCCAGGGGGGCATCAGGGGGGTTGAAACAGGACACGGTGTAAATAAACCGGTCCATAAAAATCAGCCCTCCAAAAACCAAACGGCGCACCTTTCACTCTACGCCCCGCTGTGTGGCCGTACAGTAGTTTACGGCCACATATTGGGTATTTCTGTAAACGGCAGAGTCAGGGCAATAAAGATACAGTCTTGTTTGGCTGTTAACCCTTGCTTTGTTAGTGGAAAAAATGGGTTAAAATGGAAAATTAGACAAAAAAATGAAATTCTCAAATTTCATCCCCATTTGCCAATAACTCTTGTGCAACACCTAAAGGGTTAACGACGTATGTAAAATCAGTTTTGAATACCTTGAGGGGTGTAGTTTCTTAGATGGGGTCACTTTTAGGGAGTTTCTACTCTAGGGGTGCATCAGGGGGCTTTCAAATGGGACATGGTGTAAATAAACCAGTCCATAAAAATCAGCCCTCCAAAAACCAAACGGCGCACCTTTCACTCTACGCCCCGCTGTGTGGCCGTACAGTAGTTTACGGCCACATATTGGGTGTTTCTGTAAACGGCAGAGTCAGGGCAATAAAGATACAGTCTTGTTTGGCTGTTAACCCTTGCTTTGTTAGTGGAAAAAATGGGTTAAAATGGAAAATTAGACAAAAAAATGAAATTCACAAATTTCATGCCCATTTGCCAATAACTCTTGTGCAACACCTAAAGGGTTAACGACGTATGTAAAATCAGTTTTGAATACCTTGAGGGGTGTAGTTTCTTAGATGGGGTCATTTTTGGGTGGTTTCTATTATGTAAGCCTCGCAAAGTGACTTCAGACCTGAACTGGTCCCTAAAAATTGAGTTTTTGTAAATTTCTGAAAAATTTAAAGATTTGCTTCTAAACTTCTAAGCCTTATAACATCCCCAAAAAATAAAATATCATTTCCAAAACAATTCACACATGAAGTAGACATATGGGGAATGTAAAGTCATCACAATTTTTGGGGGTATTACTATGTATTACAGAAGTAGAGAAACTGAAACTTTGAAATTTGCTAAATTTTTCCATTAAATTAGGTATTTTTTGGTGCAAAAAAAAATAATTTTTTGACTTCATTTTACCAGTGTCATGAAGTACAATATGTGACGAAAAAACAATCTCAGAACGGCCTGGATAAGTCAAAGCGTTTTAAAGTTATCAGCACTTAAAGGGACTCTGGTCAGATTTGCAAAAAATGGCCTGGTCCTAAGGTGTAAAAAGGCTGTGTCCTTAAGGGGTTAAGAAATGAAGGTCAGTCAGTCAGCCGAAAAATTGGGAAAACTTTGAAAGTAAGGGCTATGTGACCATGAAGGAGAGTGATGGGGTGCTGCGCCAGATGACCTGGCCTCCACAGTCACCGGACCTGAACCCAATCGAGATGGTTTGGGGTGAGCTGGACCGCAGAGTGAAGGCAAAAGGGACAACAAGTGCTAAGCATCTCTGGGAACTCCTTCAAGACTGTTGGAAGACCATTTCAGGGGACTACCTCTTGAAGCTCATCAAGAGAATGCCAAGAGTGTGCCAAGCAGTAATCAAAGCAAAAGGTGGCTACTTTGAAGAACCTAGAATATGACATATTTTCAGTTGTTTCACACTTGTTTGTTATGTATATAATTCCACATGTGTTAATTCATAGTTTTGATGCCTTCATAGTCATGAAAATAATGAAAACTCTTTAAATGAGAAGGTGTGTCCAAACTTTTGGTCTGTACTGTATATGTCTAAATGTTTCAATGAAATGTGATGTGCACTTTTTAGAAATATTGTTGCAGTGGTGATGATAGCTGACTGTGTGGACTCCATTACTTACCGATAGCAGCCTGTGTTGCACACACAGTCACCAGCATCGCAGATGCAAAAACATTTTAGCTACAATTTTTATATACACATTCTATTTTTTGGGGGGCGATTTAAGTTGTATCATTATATTAAAGCATGTACTTTTTAACTATATTCTCTCCGTTTGGTGCCAGATGAAGAGTGCCTGTCTATACATTAGTTGCTAATTGATGTATTTTTTGCTGCAATCTGGTGCATCTACTTTTAGAAAAATCCACTGCACTTAAGTCTCCAGGGAGGGGGTCTGGATTATCAGGAAAGGAACGTAGCTTTGTGGGGAAGGTGTATGACAAGTTTGACAATCAAAATTTTTTCTATGTGGTTGTCTCAAAGCACATCCCTAGCAACCAGTATGTTTTACATTAGTTAGTTGATAGCTGAATTGCCTCTAAACTAAGGGTGGAGATCGCCAGAACATCAACCATGGCCTTTTAAGGTTCTTCTGACACGTTAGTTACATTTTTATAGAAATGAATAACTATATAATACTTGAAGCTCTGCAACTGAAATCATTATACATTTTCCATATGTAACTGATTAAGAATACTGTTACAAAGTGGAGGGGGATCTGCTGAGTCTACTGAACAAATCTAGTTTAGAGCTACTCCTAAAGTCAATATCTAAGATGTCTCCTGATCTTCACTCTGGATTCCACTGCAGGGGAACCACCAGGGCGGTACCTCCATGAGTAGTCTCTGTTCATTGGCTGCTGACTAGGGATGAGCGAACCCGAACTGTATAGTTCGGGTTCATACCGAATTTTGGGGTGTTCGTGACACGGACCCGAACCCGAACATTTTCATAAAAGTCCAGGTTCGAGTTCGGTGTTCGGCGCTTTCTTGGCGCTTTTTGAAAGGATGCAAAGCAGCCAATCAACAAGCATCATACTACTTGCCCCAAGAGGCCATCACAGCCTTGCCTACTATTGGCATGGCTGTGATTGGCCAGTGCAGCATGTGACCCAGCCTCTATATAAGCTTGGGTCACGTAGCGCTGCACGTCACTCTGCTGATACAAGTGTAGGGAGAGGTTACAGCTGCGACGTTAGGGCGAGATTAGGCAGTGATTAACTCCTCCAAAAGACTTCATTCAGTGATCGATCTCCAGCTGTGGATCATTGAACTGCTGCTATTCAATTGCTCAGTGTTTTTAGGCTGCCCAGAGCGTTTTTCAGTCACTTTTTTCTGGGGTGATCAACGGCCATTTTGTGGCTTATGGTGCGCCAGCACAAGCTGCCACCAAGTACATTTAACCATCAATAGTGTGGTTATTTTTTGCTATATCCTACATCAGGGTCAAGCTGTCATCAAGTGCATTTAACCATCAATAGTGTGGTTATTTTTTGGCCATATACTACATCAGGGGCAAGCTGAGCCTGTCACCCAAGTGCATTTAACCATCAATAGTGTGGTTATTTTTTGGCCATATACTACATCAGGGGCAAGTTGAGCCTGTCACAAAGTGCATTTAACCATCAATAGTGTGGTTATTTTTTGGCCATATACTACATCAGGGGCAAGCTGAGCCTGTCACCCAAGTGCATTTAACCATCAATAGTGTGGTTATTTTTTGGCCATATACTACATCAGGGGCAAGTTGAGCCTGTCACCGAGCGCCTAAAAAATAGGTCTCACATTTATATTCATCCAAATCTGTCATTACTGTTTTAGCTGGTCAAGTTATTTTTAGTGTCCGTCAAAGCACAGTTTTTGTTCTGGGTTGAAAAACAATTCCCAAGTTTGCAATTCTCAAAATTAGTGGTTTCTGCTGTATCAGGCCTACTTTAAATCTATCCCTAAAAGGGTAGATTAGATTCAAGGTGCTGATAGGGTCATTCTCAAGAACTTAACACACACGCTACAGTGCAGATCCAAGTCTAATTCTGTCCGTAAACGTATACCTGTCACCCAGCGCCTAAATAATAGGCCTCAAATTTGTATTCAGCTAAATCTGTCATTACTGGTGTGCCTGTATTAGTGTAATACGGTACCTAAATAGATAGCCAGATAGTGTTAGGTGTCTGTAGAAAAAGGCCTGAATTTTAATTCAATACATTGGCCCGAATAATATTTTTCTTATTGTGATGAATGGTAACAATGAGGAAAACATCTAGTAAGGGACGCGGACGCGGACATGGTCGTTGTGGTGTTAGTGGACCCTCTGGTGCTGGGAGAGGACGTGGCCGTTCTGCCACAGCCACACGTCCTAGTGTACCAACTACCTCAGGTCCCAGTAGCCGCCAGAATTTACAGCGATATTTGGTGGGGCCCAATGCCGTTCTAAGGATGGTAAGGCCTGAGCAGGTACAGGCATTAGTCAATTGGGTGGCCGACAGTGGATCCAGCACGTTCACATTATCTCCCACCCAGTCTTCTGCAGAAAGCGCACAGATGGCGCATGAAAACCAAGCCCATCAGTCTGTCACATCACCCCCATGCATATCAGGGAAACTGTCTGAGCCTAAAGTTATGCAGCAGTCTCTTATGCTGTTTGAAGACTCTGCTGGCAGAGTTTCCCAAGGGCATCCACCTAGCCCTTCCCCAGGGGTGGAAGAGATAGAATGCACTAACGCACAACCACTTATGTTTCCTGATGATGAGGACATGGGAATAGCACCTCAGCACATCTCTGATGATGACGAAACACAGGTGCCAACTGCTGCGTCTTTCTGCAGTGTGCAGACTGAACAGGAGGTCAGGGATCAAGACTGGGTGGAAGACGATTCAGGGGACGATGAGGTCCTAGACCCCACATGGAATGAAGGTCGTGCCACTGACTTTCACAGTTCGGAGGAAGAGGCAGTGGTGAGACCGAGCCAACAGCGTAGCAAAAGACAAAGAGGGAGCAGTGGGCAAAATCAGAACACCCGCCGCCAAGAGACTCCGCCTGCTACTGACCGCCGCCATCTGGGACCGAGCACCCCAAAGGCAGCTTCAAGGAGTTCCCTGGCATGGCACTTCTTCAAACAATGTGCTGACGACAAGACCCGAGTGGTTTGCACGCTGTGCCATCAGAGCCTGAAGCGAGGCATTAACGTTCTGAACCTTAGCACAACCTGCATGACCAGGCACCTGCATGCAAAGCATGAACTGCAGTGGAGTAAACACCTTAAAAACAAGGAACTCACTCAGGCTCCCCCTGCTACCTCTTCTGCTGCTGCCGCCTCGGCCTCTTCTGCTGCTGCCGCCGCCTCGGCCTCTTCCTCCGCCTCTGGAGGAACGTTGGCACCTGCTGCCCAGCAAACATGGGATGTACCACCAACACCACCACCTGCGTCACCAAGCATCTCAACCATGTCACACGGCAGCGTTCAGCTCTCCATCTCACAAACATTTGAGAGAAAGCGTAAATTCCCACCTAGCCACCCTCGATCCCTGGCCCTGAATGCCAGCATTTCTAAACTACTGGCCTATGAAATGCTGTCATTTAGGCTGGTGGACACACACAGCTTCAAACAGCTAATGTCGCTTGCTGTCCCACAGTATGTTGTTCCCAGCCACCACTACTTCTCCAAGAGAGCCGTGCCTTCCCTGCACAACCAAGTATCCGATAAAATCAAGTGTGCACTGCGCAACGCCATCTGTGGCAAGGTCCACCTAACCACAGATACATGGACCAGTAAGCACGGCCAGGGACGCTATATCTCCCTAACTGCACACTGGGTAAATGTAGTGGCGGCTGGGCCCCAGGCGGAGAGCTGTTTGGCGCACGTCCTTCCGCCGCCAAGGATCGCAGGGCAACATTCTTTGCCTCCTGTCTCCTCCTCCTACTCAGCTTCCTCCTCCTCTTCTTCCACCTGCTCATCCAGTCAGCCACACACCTTCACCACCAACTTCAGCACAGCCCGGGGTAAACGTCAGCAGGCCGTTCTGAAACTCATATGTTTGGGGGACAGGCCCCACACCGCACAGGAGTTGTGGGGGGGTATAGAACAACAGACCGACGAGTGGTTGCTGCCGGTGAGCCTCAAGCCCGGCCTGGTGGTGTGCGATAATGGGCGAAATCTCGTTGCACCTCTGGGACTAGCCGGTTTGACGCACATCCCTTGCCTGGCGCATGTGCTGAATTTGGTGGTGCAGAAGTTCATTCACAACTACCCTGACATGTCAGAGCTGCTGCATAAAGTGCGGGCCGTCTGTTCGCGCTTCTGTTCACATCCTGCATAAAGTGCGGGCCGTCTGTTCACATCCTGCCGCTGCTCGCCTGTCTGCGCTACAGCGTAACTTCGGCCTTCCCGCTCACCGCCTTATATGCGACGTGCCCACCAGGTGGAACTCCACCTTGCACATGCTGGACAGACTGTGCGAGCAGCAGCAGGCCATAGTGGAGTTTCAGCTGCAGCACGCACGGGTCAGTCGCACTGCGGAACAGCACCACTTCACCACCAATGACTGGGCCTCCATGCGAGACCTGTGTGCCCTTTTGCGCTGTTTCGAGTACTCCACCAACATGGCCAGTGGCGATGACGCCGTTATCAGCGTTACAATACCACTTCTATGTCTCCTTGAGAAAACACTTAGGGCGATGATGGAAGAGGAGGTGGCCCAGGAGGAGGAGGAGTAAGAGGGGTCATTTTTAGCACTTTCAGGCCAGTCTCTTCGAAGTGACTCAGAGGGAGGTTTTTTGCAACAGCAGAGGCCAGGTACAAATGTGGCCAGACAGGGCCCACTACTGGAGGACGAGGAGGACGAGGATGAGGAGGAGGTGGAGGAGGATGAGGATGAAGCAGGTTCACAGCGGGCTGGCACCCAACGCAGCTCGGGCTCATCACTGGTGCGTGGCTGGGGGGAAACGCAGGGCGATGACGATACGCCTCCCACAGAGGACAGCTTGTCCTTACCTCTGGGCAGCCTGGCACACATGAGCGACTACATGCTGCAGTGCCTGCGCAACGACAGCAGAGTTGCCCACATTTTAACGTGTGCGGACTACTGGGTTGCCACCCTGCTGGATCCCCGGTACAAAGACAATGTGCCCACCTTACTTCATGCACTGGAGCGTGATAGTAAGATGCGCGAGTACAAGCGCACGTTGGTAGACGCGCTACTGAGAGCATTCCCAAATGTCACAGGGGAACAAGTGGAAGCCCAAGGCGAAGGCAGAGGAGGAGCAAGAGGTCGCCAACGCAGCTGTGTCACGGCCAGCTCCTCTGAGGGCAGGGTTAGCATGGCAGAGATGTGGAAAAGTTTTGTCACCACGCCACAGCTAACTGCACCACCACATGATACGGAACGTGTTAGCAGGAGGCAACATTTCACTAACATGGTGGAACAGTACCTGTGCACACCCCTCCACGTACTGACTGATGGTTCAGCCAATGTGGACAAGCTGACGTTCATAAAAATGAACCAGGCATGGATCCCACAGGACCTGTCCATCCCTTGTGCAGATTAGACATTAACTACCTCCCCTTAACAATATATTATTGTACTCCAGGGCACTTCCTCATTCAATCCTATTTTTATTTTAATTTTACCATTATATTGCGGGGCAACCCAAAGTTGAATGAACCTCTCCTCTGTCTGGGTGCCGGGGCCTAAAAATATCTGACAGTGGCCTGTTCCAGTGGTGGGTGACGTGAAGCCTGATTCTCTGCTATGACATGAAGACTGATTCTCTGCTGACATAAGGCCAGATTCTCTGTTATGGGACCTCTCTCCTCTGCCTGGGTGCCTGGGCCTAAATATGTGACAATGGACTGTTCCAGTGGTGGGTGACGTGAAGCCTGATTCTCTGCTATGACATGAAGTCTGATTCTCTGCTGATATGAAGCCTGAATCTCTGTTATGGGACCTCTCTCCTCTGTCTGGGTGTCGGGGCTTAAAAATATCTGACAGTGGCCTGTTCCAGTGTTGGGTGACGTAAAGCCTGATTCTCTGCTATGACATGCAGACTGATTCTCTGCTGACATGAAGCCAAATTCTCTGTTACGGGACCTCTCTCCTCTGCCTGGATGCCTGGGCCTAAATATCTGACAATGGACTGTTCCAGTGTTGGGTGACGTGAAGCCTGATTCTCTGCTATGACAAGCAGACTGATTCTCTGCTGACATGAAGCCAGATTCTCTGTTACGGGACCTCTCTCCTCTGCCTGGGTGCCTGGGCCTAAATATCTGACAATGGACTGTTCCAGTGTTGGGTGACGTAAAGCATGATTCTCTGCTATGACATGCAGACTGATTCTCTGCTGACATGAAGTCTGAATCTCTGTTATGGGACCTCTCTCCTCTGTCTGGGTGCCGGGGCCTAAAAATATCTGACAGTGGCCTGTTCCAGTGGTGGGTGATGTGAAGCCTGATTCTCTGCTATGACATGAAGACTGATTCTTTGCTGACATGAAGCCAGATTCTCTGTTACGGGACCTCTCTCCTCTGCCTGGGTGCCTGGGCCTAAATATCTGACAATGGACTGTTCCAGTGTTTGGTGACGTAAAGCATGATTCTCTGCTAGGACATGCAGACTGATTCTCTGCTGACATGAAGCCAGATTCTCTGTTACGGGACCTCTCTCCTCTGCCTGGATGCCTGGGCCTAAATATCTGACAATGGACTGTTCCAGTGGTGGGTGACGTGAAGCCTGATTCTCTGCTATGACATGAAGACAGATTCTGCGCTGACATAAGGCCAGATTCTCTGTTACGGGACCTCTCTCCTCTGCCTGGGTGCCGGGGCTTAAATATGTGACAGTGGCCTGTTCCAGTGGTGGGTGATGTGAAGCCAGATTCTCTGCTATGGGACCTCTCTCCAATTGATATTGGTTAATTTTTATTTATTTTATTTTTATTTTTATTCATTTCCCTATCCACATTTGTTTGCAGGGGATTTACCTACATGTTGCTGCCTTTTGCAGCCCTCTAGCTCTTTCCTGGGCTGTTTTACAGCCTTTTTAGTGCCGAAAAGTTCGGGTCCCCATTGACTTCAATGGGGTTCGGGTTCGGGACGAAGTTCGGGTCGGGTTCGGATCCCGAACCCGAACATTTCCGGGAAGTTCGCCCGAACTTCTCGAACCCGAACATCCAGGTGTTCGCTCAACTCTACTGCTGACCCATAGGGGTCAAACACTGAGGGATCAGCTAAAACCATAGTCAGAGACAAGCTGAGGTCAGGGCAGGCAGAGTCTGTGCAATACAAAGTTAGTCTAATGGTCAGGGCAGGCAGCGAAGGGTCACTATGGAGTTTAGGCAGAGGTCAGGTCAGGCAGCAAAGGGTCAAATCCAGAGTCAGAGTATCGATACACAGGACAGCGAACAGGACAAGTGGCACTCAAAGCCCTGAAAAGTTATAAAATGTTGTGCAAGTCGAACCTGCTCCAAACTTTTTGACTTTTTGATGACAATTTTCAAGCATACAGGGGTTGATAAATATCACCCAAAGTATGTAAAGAAAGTGTTTGCAAAATTATTTTAAATCAATCCTCCAAAAAATTTGTAAATCTAGAAATTTTGTCCAAAGATTAGAGACTCAGAATAGATATGAAGATATAATCAGACACTTCACATCTGATCTTAACATTTATTACACAAACAGTTCATGAAGAGGTTCTCAAAGTTCCTAAATGGAAGAATTTCTCATTGCATTAATGACACCTCATTTTCTGGGCAAGGCTGGATGATTTTGAGAAAGAAACCACTTTGAAGAAGAAATGGAAAACTCTAAGTTTGTAGATGAAGCCTCTCACTGTAAATGTGATTTGGCACTCGTCAGCACCTTGTAACCCGTGGACTTGTGGACCCGACTGCCGATAAATACTCAATGTGCAAAATAAGATGAAAAACAACCATAATTGTGAGATGTGATCAGTATAAGTCCTGAGAACATAATCACACATAACACTTCTATGGTAGAAATGAAGAAAATTATAGAAATGTAAATCTCTACTTACATTATATTACATTACATATCCTGTACTGGTTCTGAGTTACATCCTGTATTATACTCCAGAGCGGCACTCACTATTGTGCTGGTGGAGACACTGTGTACATGTAGTAGAGTTAACATTCATGTCTAACTAGACGCGTTAACTAAACTAGAAGTGTTAAGCAGTGACATTCAATTACTCTCCACTGACTTTTGTTACAGAATATCACAATGAGTTAAGAGTTAGAGTGTTAACTCTGTTACATCAATACATCACAATAATTATCCTGTACTGATACTGATTTACATCCAATATTATACTCCAGAGCTGCACTTACTATTCTGCTAGTGGAGTCATTGTCCTCATACATTACATTACTTATCCTGTACTGATCCTGAATTACATCCTATATTATACTCCAGAGCTACACTCACTATTCTGCTGGTGCAGTCACTGTATACATACATTACATCACTTATCCTGTACTGATCCAGAGTTATATCCTGTATTATACTCCAGAGCTGCACTCACTATTCTGCTGGTGCAGTCACTGTGTACACACATTACTTATCCTGTACTGATCCTGAGTTACATCCTGTATTATGCTCCAGAGCTGCACTCACTATTCTGCTGGTGCAGTCACTGTGTACATACATTACATTACTTATCCTGTACTGATCCTGAATTGCATCCTGAATTATACTCCAGAGCTGCACTCACTATTCTGCTGGTGCAGTCACTGTGTACATACATTACATTACTTATCCTGTACTGATCCTGAATTGCATCCTGAATTATACTCCAGAGCTGCACTCACTATTCTGCTGGTGCAGACACTGTGTACATACATTACTTATCCTGTACTGATCCTGAGTTACATCCTGTATTATACTCCAGAGCTGCAATCACTATTCTGCTGGAGGAGTCACTGTGTACATACATTACTTATCCTGTACTGATCCTGAGTTACATCCTGTATTATACTCCAGAGCTGCAATCACTATTCTGCTGGAGGAGTCACTGTGTACATACATTACATTATTTACCCTGTATTGATCCTGAGTTACATCCTGTATTATACTCCAGTGCTGCACTCACCATTCTGCTGGTGGAGTCACTGTGTACATACATTACTTATCCTGTACTTATTCTAAATTACATACTGTATTATACTTCAGAGCTGCACTCACTATTCTGCTGGTGCAGTCACTGTGTACATACATTACTTATCCTGTACTGACCCCGAGTTACATCCTGTATTATACTCCAGAGCTGCACTCACTATTCTGCTGGTGCAGTCACTGTGTACATACATTACTTATCCTGTACTGATCCCGAGTTACATCTTGTATTATACTCCAGAGCTGCACTCACTATTCTGCTGGTGCAGTCACTGTGCACATACATTACATTACTTATCCTGTACTGATCCTGAGTTGCATACTGTATTATACTTCAGAGCTGCACTCACTATTCTGCTGGTGCAGTCACTGTGTACATACATTACATTATTTATCCTGTACTGATCCTGAGTTACATCCTGTATTATACTCCAGAGCTGCACTCACTATTCTGCTGGTGGAGTCATAATGCTCATTCATGACATTATTTATCCTGTACTGATGCTCAGTTCAATCTTGTATTATATTCTAGAGCTGCACTCACTCTTCTGCTAGTTGAGTCACTGTATACAAACAAGAAATGTTCAATCACCACGCAACAAAAAAATAATTTTCGAATGCTACTGGGAAAAAAACATTTGTACAAATCCAAAGTCAGAATTGCTGTAACACCTCACAAAATTTTGCTATGCATAAGTATGCCTAAATCATATTTTTGGCTCTATAAGACGCACTTTCCCCCCCCAAAAGTGGGGGGGAAATGGCAGTGCGTCTTATTGGGCGAATGCTGCAATTTAACACTGCACAGCATGGCCAGCGATGCATCAACGGGGAGGGAGGAGGGGCTGGGAGCCAGCAACTGATATTGGAATGGCAGCGGAGCCCGGTGCAGTCACTGTATTCTATTACACCGGGCCCCGCTCACTGTAGTATTCATATGTAACATGTAGGCATGGGACCTTTGTTAAACCATAGAAATCCTCTGCAGCAGTAGCGAAATACACATAGTATTCACTTGAAACTCCCGTAGCAGGCAGGCCGGGCGACAGCGTAACATCACTCACTACGTCACGCGCCTGCTCTGCCTGCTTCATTCATAAAGTGGGAGGAGCAGGCGCATGACGTAGCGAGTGATGTTACGCTGCCGCCCGGCCTGCCTGCTATGGGAGTTTCAAGTGAATACTATGCGTATTTCGCTACTGCTGCAGAGGATTTCTATAGTTTAACAAAGGTCCCATGCCTACACATTACATATGAATACTACAGTGAGCTGGGCCCAGTATAATAGTGACTGCTCTGGGCCGAGCTGCCATTCCAACACCAGTTGCCGGCCCCCACCCCCTGTATTGGGGGTCTCACTATTTACACAGGAACACTGTTATAGGGGGATCTGTGGATGACACATATATAGCATAAGATGCTATATATGTGTCATCCACAGATCCCCCCCCCATAGCAGTGTCATCCACAGATCCCCCCATAGCAGTGTCATCCACAGATTCCCCCATAACAGTGTCATCCACAGATCCCCATAACAGTGTCATCCACAGATCCCCATAACAGTGTCATCCACAGATCCCCTCCATAACAGTGTGTCATCCAGAGACCACCATTAGTTTTAAAACCCACCAAAAGCACACCTTTTGGTTCCAAATAATTTTGAACAGAACGAGTTTTACTCCAACAATTACCTGATCTACATCAAAGTTTGCATATTAAACAGTGTATGAAAATGTAATGGAGTAGCAACATTTCAAAAAGTTTTGTTTTTCAGTTTAAAAGTCTTACTTGAGCAAGGCCCAGTACTGTTAAGGGTCCATTCACACATCTGTAGTGTATTGCGGATCCGCAAATTGAAGATCCGCCATACACCCGGCCGGCACCCCCATAGAACTGCCTATTCTTGTCCACAATTGTGGAGAAGAATAGGACATGTTCTATTTTTTTTTTCTGGAGCAGCAGTCCGCGGTTCAGGTCAGGTCCGCGCTCCGGAAATGCGGACAGCACACTGTGTGCTGTCCGCATCCATTCCTGCCCCATAGAGAATGAATGGGTGTGCTGTCCGCACCCATTCCGAATAATTGCGGAACGGGTGCAGACACATTCTACGGACGTGTGAGTGGACCCTTCAAGTGCTTCAGGTATCTGCTTTTGCGTTTGTGAACGGTCATATTTTCCTGTTGCAAAAACCAGCAGTAGTCCGCCATCATGTTGGGATTCCAGCGGCCTTGATACCTGTTCTTCATTGTAGAAATATCTTTATGGAACCGCTGTCCATGTTCGTCACTTACGTGTCCCAAATTGGGTGGGAAAAAGTCAAGATGGGAATGTAAGAAATGCACTTTCAATGACATTCGGCAGCCACGTTGTTCATATGCTGTAAGCACGTTGTCTACTAATTCAGCATAGTTTGCAGCTCGTCTGTTCCCAAGGAAGTTCTGCACTACTAGCACAAATGCATCCCGAGCTGCAAGTTCCAGAGGGTTGAGTTTTGTTCTGAATGTGTCACCATGCTATTAATTTGTTGATTTCGGGGCCAATAAAAATTCCGGCCTTTATTTTAGCATCAGTTTTCAGTGTGCTAAACTTCTCCTTCAAATACTGGAAACCATTTCCATCACGATCAAGTGCAATTACAAACATGTTCGTTAAACTAAGTTTAATGTGAAGTGGTGGAAGATAAACTTGAAGTGGATCGACCAGTGATTTGTGTTTTACATTGTACTGACCAACAGTGTGCTCGACTCTGAGAGGCCACTGTCTCATTTTGGAATGCTTGTTGTCATCACGACTGTTTCATAGGCAAAAGAAACACATATGCTTTGTGTACCCTAACTGTAGGCCAAGCGGCAGTGCTACCACTTTCAGTGCTATCACTTTTCCATTTATGTTCTGAGTATTGGATTATTTTCAAAATTAACTCCATAGAAGCATGGGTCTCTTTTATTCCAGCCAATGGAGCAGATGGTTTTTCGTTACCATTGTGCAACAAGACAGCTTTCAAACTTGTTTTGCTAGAGTCTATGAATAGCCTCCATTCATCGGGAACATGTGTACCATCTAACTCCATCATAAGACCCTTTACATCAGTACAGAAACAGACATCGCTTTCCATTGCATAGTATGCAGCTAACTTGATGTGTCCATGATGAAAGTGTGAAGTTGTGGTGCCACGTTGTAGCAAATTCCATTCCTGAAGTCTAGAAGCTAGCAGTTCTGACTTTTCTTTAGATAATGACAGATCTCTTGCCAGATCATCTAAATCTGGTTGGCTCAGCAAGTGCGGCTGACCCTCGAGTTGTTCTGGATCAGGAAATACATTATGACAATCAACATCTTCTTCTTCATCAGGATCAGAACCGTCTGTTTCAATTGCCGTTCCGGCTGTGGGAGGGGCAGGCACTGGATTCTCTACATCGTGTGGTACTGGTTTAAGAGCAGACTCACAGTCAGGATACGCAATTTGTGACTTGTTTCTCTTTGAATATCCGGCGATGTTAGTCATGCAAAAGTAACAGTCTGAAGGGTGATTTTTCTGCTCACGCCAAACCATCGGCACTGCGAAAGCCATTCCTTTTCTTTTACCATTCAACCACTGTGTTAGCCCAGAGTAACACACAGTGCAACAAGCATGAGGTGCCCAGCTTTTATCTTGATCTCCAATTTTACAGTCAAAGTAATACTTGTAAGCAAGACGCCCTCGCTTTGTCAGATTCTTGTGCTGATCATAAGTAGTGTATTTGCCACATATGAAGCAGAAATTGTCTGGATCGTTAACAAATTTGCGTTTATCCATCTTAAGTTTCAAAACTGATAGCACTATAACAGATCACTTTATCAGAATCTGTCCAGCTTGCCTTATATACTTACTGCTGACATCAGCCTGAGTGCGTCCGGACAGGCCTGGACGTGTCCATTGCAATATTTCCAATATAATGCATTTATATTATAACTGAATAGGCTTCGCATATATAACTTAATCCTTTAAGGACCGTACATGTACGGCGGAAGTCCGGTCCCCAAGCATGGCACCCACTCGCGCGTGCAGTGGGCGCCATAGCTGCCGGGTTTCTGCTATTTTAAATAGCAGAGACTTGCAGCACATTTATGCGATCAGCCAATATAATGCATTAATATTATAATTGAATAGGCTTTGCATGTATAACTTAACCCTTTGGACCGTACATGTACAGCGGAAGTCCGGTCCCCAAACATGGCACCCACTTGCACGTGCAGCGGGCGCCAAAGCCGCCGGGTTTCTGCTATTTTCTGCCATAAGGCTGATCACATACATTTTCCCTTTCAGATGCCATGGTCAAATGTGACCACTGCATCTGCGCAGTCCGGAAGCGGAAGTCGCGCAGGCTTCGGTGCTTATTAGATGACTATACCAATACAGGTCAGCATTGTATTGGTATAGTGCAAATTAAGTGTTCTTGTTACCCAAGGTGACTTAAAAAAGTTAAAAAAAAAGTAAAAAAAAATTTTTACAAATAAAAAATAATAAAAAATTTCAAATCACCCCCCTTGCCTTATAAAAAAAATACTTAAACAATAAAAAAAAAAAATATCATGGGCATCGCCGTGTGTGAAAATGCCCATACTATTAAAATATAACAATATTAATGGCATACAGGGTCTACAAAGAAAAAGAGAGATTTAGAGTTTAGTTCTTTGATTTAAATTAATTACAAAGGAAGAAAAGAAGCCTAAAGAAATCCATGAAAGGATGATTGCTGTAAATGGTGATGATGCAACTTCCCACTACCAAGTTTTCGGCCAAGCAGTTTAAATGGGATAGGGAATGAATTTAAGATGACCCCTGTTCAGTGTGACCCATCAAAGTATCTTGAGAGGAAATGTGTTCTAAAGTGAAGGCCATGATTTTGGAACATCATCGGGTCAACGTCAGTGTTATAGCTCATGAATTTCAGTTGGCAAAGTGTCCAGTATCATTCATGATTAGAAATAGCCTTGCGTTTCGCGGCGAACTTTGCTCGTTCGCGGTTCGCCGGACAGGCGAATATATGGCGATGTCTGCCAGCGCCATAATCTTTTACATTGTGAAGAACTTTGACCCATGACACATCCATCAGGTAGTACAGGACGGCCAATTAAGACGTTTCAGCACATGGGCATACCCCCTACCTTATAAATAGACCTGATCTGGCTGCCATTTTACATTCAGTCTTTTGCCAGTGTAGGGAGATGTTGCTGTGTGGAGCAGGGACAGACTGTTAGGGACACCAAACGCTAGCTAATAGGGCTACAAAAGTCCTTTTAAGGACTGGTATAGGAGTGCTATAGATAGGTGTGACTTACTGAGGGGTGTGATATACTTATAAAATACTTTCTAACACAGAAATTATATTATAGTGCATTTGTATTGTGCAGCAGTTGTGTGAGGTTCTTCTGCGATACCGCAGCTAGATAGAGGGACAAACACTATTGGAACAAATAATTTCAACTGGTGTGATATACAGTAGGTGTTTGTGAGATTGTGCTTTTAGCACGACAGCGTCGCGCTGATACTCGGCAACATGGTGCCGAGATCTCGCACTCACTGGAATAGTGACAGCACATCCCAGCAAGCGCGTCATAGAAGCGACGGGAGATCCGACTTGGATTCCCGCCAATTCTACACGTGTGCGGCGTTTGTTATGAATCCTGAGGGGGAAGTCCCCGCCGGATTTTAAATAAAAATCCGGCCTGGGTCCCCCCCTCAGGAGCATACCGGGCCCTTAGGTCTGTTATGGGTTGTAAGGAGAGCCCCCCCTACGCCGAAAAAAATGGCGTAGGGGGTCCCCCTACAATCCATACCAGACCCGTATCCAAAGCACGCTACCCGGCCAGCCAGGAAGGGAGTGGGGACGAGCGAGCGCCCCCCCCCCCCTCCTGAGCCGTACCAGGCTGCATGCCCTCAACATGGGGGGTTGGGTGCTCTGGGGCAGGGGGCGCACTGCGGCCCCCCCACCTCAGAGCACCCTGTCCCCATGTTGATGAGGACAGGGCCCCTTCCCGACAACCCTGGCCGTTGGTTGTCGGGGTATGCGGGCGGGAGGCTTATCGGAATCTGGGAGCCCCCTTTAATAAGGGGGCCCCCAGATACCGGCCCCCCACCCTAAGTGAATGAGTATGGGGTACATCGTACCCCTACCCATTCACCTGCAAGAAAAGTGGTAAAAACACAAATAAACCACACAGTGTATTAAAATATTTTATTTTTCTGCTCCGGAGGCCGCCCCCTGTCTTCTTTATTAGCTCTTTTACCAGGGGGGGGCTCTTCTTCTTCCGCTATCCCGACGGGTCTTCTCCGCTATCCGGGGGGGTCTTCTCAACTCTCCGGGGTTCTCCTTCTGTCTTCTCCGCTATCCGGGGGGGTCTTCTCAACTCTCCGGGGTTCTCCTTCTGTCTTCTCCTTCTGTCTTCTCCTTCTGTCTTGTTGACTCGGCGCACCCCGGTTCTTCGTCTCGCGAGACGTCTCGCGAGACGAAGAACCGGGGTGCGCCGAGTCTCGCGAGACGAAGAACCGGGGTGCGCCGAGTCAACAAGACAGAAGGAGAAGACAGAAGGAGAACCCCGGAGAGTTGAGAAGACCCCCCCGGATAGCGGAGAAGACAGAAGGAGAACCCCGGAGAGTTGAGAAGACCCCCCCGGATAGCGGAGAAGACAGAAGGAGAACCCCGGAGAGTTGAGAAGACCCCCCCGGATAGCGGAGAAGACAGAAGGAGAACCCCGGAGAGTTGAGAAGACCCCCCCGGATAGCGGAGAAGACCCGTCGGGATAGCGGAAGAAGAAGAGCCCCCCCCTGGTAAAAGAGCTAATAAAGAAGACAGGGGGCGGCCTCCGGAGCAGAAAAATAAAATATTTTAATACACTGTGTGGTTTATTTGTGTTTTTACCACTTTTCTTGCAGGTGAATGGGTAGGGGTACGATGTACCCCATACTCATTCACTTAGGGTGGGGGGCCGGTATCTGGGGGCCCCCTTATTAAAGGGGGCTCCCAGATTCCGATAAGCCTCCCGCCCGCATACCCCGACAACCAACGGCCAGGGTTGTCGGGAAGGGGCCCTGTCCTCATCAACATGGGGACAGGGTGCTCTGAGGTGGGGGGGCCGCAGTGCGCCCCCTGCCCCAGAGCACCCAACCCCCCATGTTGAGGGCATGCAGCCTGGTACGGCTCAGGAGGGGGGGGGCGCTCGCTCGTCCCCACTCCCTTCCTGGCTGGCCGGGTAGCGTGCTTTGGATACGGGTCTGGTATGGATTGTAGGGGGACCCCCTACGCCGTTTTTTTCGGCGTAGGGGGGGCTCTCCTTACAACCCATAACAGACCTAAGGGCCCGGTATGCTCCTGAGGGGGGGACCCAGGCCGGATTTTTATTTAAAATCCGGCGGGGACTTCCCCCTCAGGATTCATAACAAACGCCGCACACGTGTAGAATTGGCGGGAATCCAAGTCGGATCTCCCGTCGCTTCTATGACGGCTCTGTCTCCATCGCGGCAAGCCAGCTCGGCGCTGGCTCCCGCGATGGGGCTCGTAGGTGCTCAATCTCGCCGAGAAAGAGAGCGAGATTGACACAAAATCGGGTTCACCTACTGTACCAGTTGACCCCCCAAAAAACTGATTGAAGCAGGGGTGTTATATACCAATAATATACTTTCTATATAGTGCATTTAGGTAGTGCAGCATTTGCAGTTCTGCTGCATTACCGCAGCTACACAGAGTGACAAACGCCATTGGAACAAATAATTTCAACTGGTGTGATACCCAAAAAATGCCCCCCCCAAAAATTATTGAAGCAGGGGTGTGATATATCAATAATATACTTTCTATATAGTGCAATTGGGTAGTGCACCAATTGATTGTGGTTCTGCTGCATTACCGCAGCTACACAAAGTAACAAACGCTATTGGAACAAATAATTTATATATGGTGGAAGCTGGTGTATCGCAGGCCTTAATCTATATTTGGCGGAAGCCGATGTATCACACCCCTCAATCAATATTTTGTGGAAGCCAGTGTATTACACCTCTCAATCAGTATTTTGTGGAAGCAGGTATATTGCACCCCTTAATCAGTTTTTTGGGGAAAACAGGTATATTGCACCTGTTGCAATTACTTATTCCAATAGCGTTTGTCTCTCTATATAGCTGCGGCATCTCGGCAGAACACAACTGCTGCTCAATACAAATGCACAATAATATACTTTTTATGTTAGAAGGTATATTATAGGTATATCACACCCCTCTATCATTTTAAATTTTTTGGGCAACAGGTATATCACACCAGTTGCAATTAGTTATTCCAATAGCGTTTGTCCCTCTATCTAGCTGTGGTATCTCAGCAGAACTGCACACAACTGCTGCACAATGCAAATGCACTATAATATACTTTCTTTGTTAGAAGGTATATTCTAGGTATATCACCCCCTCTATCATTTTTAATTTTTTGGGCAACAGGTATATCACAACAGTTGCAATTAGTTGTTCCAATAGCATTTGTCCCTCTATCTAGCTGCAGTATCGCAGCAGAAGCGCACACAAGTGCTGCACAATACAAAAGCACAATAATATACTTTCTATGTTAGAAAGTATATTATAAGTATATCACACCCCTCTGTATGTCACACCTATCGATAGCACACCTATACCAGTCCTTAAAAGGACTTTTGTGGCCCTATTAGCCAGCGTTTGGTGTCCCTAACAGTCTGTCCCTGCTCCACACAGCAACCTCTCCCTACACTGGCAAAAAACAGAATGTAAAATGGCTGCCGGGTTTATTTATAGGGTAGGGGGTGTGTCCATGTGCTGAAACGTCTCAATCGGCTGTCCTGTCCCACCTGATGGATGTGTCATGGGTCAAAGTTTGGCGCTATGCAAAAAAATATGGCGCATACGAATATCGCCATATATTCGCATGTTCGGCGAACCGCGAACGAGCAAAGTTCGCTGCATGAACCGCAAGGCCATATCTAGTGATATGCAACATTTAGTGCCAAAATTATGCCACAATTCTGGAATAACCTTCTTTCTCAAATGAAGCCAGCCAATCGCAGGTATCAGGAGAGTAACTAGAAGTGACTGGGCCCCACAGCAAATATTTGTACACCCCCCAACTTTTATCGCAACCCTCTCCTCCCCTTGCAACCCCCACACCTGTGGCTAGTCAAAATCTCTCTCTCAGACCAGGCCTAGACAAATTGCAATGTCTTTTGGGGGAGATTTATCAAGACCAGCCCTTTCTGTGCCACAATTTATATCTATAGTGCTTCCAGAAGATGTACCTAATTTATAAGGAAGTGCACGACCTGTCATAAATTAAGCACATCCTCCAGCAGTCCATGCTCCTAAACAGAGCAGTGGTAGATTTTTTGCTTAATTTACGCCAGAAAACTGGTGTAAATGAAGATAAATTTGTTACAGCGGCTGGCCATACCCCCTTCTGCCTTTACCACACCCCCTTTATGGAACATTGACCATGGAATCTGAGGGGTTAAATGTTCAGACATTGCCTCTGGGTGTGTGCTCTGTAAAAAAGCATACCCGGCAGCTACAACACTTTCCATGTTTAAAGCCCGGACTATCGCCGTTCATGTATAGCTGAGGTCCTGAAGGGGTTAAAACAGCTGAACTACAGTGACCAATAGCAAACAGAAACCCACCAGGAGGCTGAAAGTGGATTGGAGGCAGACAGTAGGTAGTCAGGGCTGCAGACTATGTGTGAACTGTGCACAGATATGATATTCAACCAGGGCCAGACTGGCAAGCAAACCCTACTAGCCCACATACAGTATCATCCCTTTTAAGTATGGCACAGGTGTACACTACCACTATACAATCAATAATATAACTTATAATACCACACAGTATCATATCTAATACAGCGTACTGTACCCAACATATAGATAATATCATGCACTAAGCCCTGGAATAGCCCCTAAAATATATAGTTTATAAATAATGCCCCCCTGTTTAAAATTATTTATGTATACTGTCCAAGACAATAATATTGCCTCCCTTAAAAAATATATTTCCCCCAATCTGAAACACGAGTGTTTATAAATATATATATATATATAAAAGTGTATAGGAGTAGCACTATAATGCAGTACAGTATGGAATAGAGTATGGAAAATACAAATGTGATAGCACTCTGCATCCAGCATTCTGCCCTGCCTCCATGCTGGATGAGACATTGGTGTACATTTTGGCCAAAGCGTAATAAGCCACTCACCACGTCAAGGTCGCCTCTATGGAGTAGTCTCTAACACTAGTTCCTACCTGTTTATGGGCCATGACAGCCACACAAAGTCCAGGGAATGCAGGTCAGCATGCAAGCCAAGCACACTCTGCTTTTAACCCCGTCCGGTGCCATTACAGCTTTCATCGGATCCAGGGATGCAAGTACCAACATGCATGCTGAGCCCACCATATACTTCTCCTGGAGCCAAATGGCTACTGGTAGGTTCTATATAAGCAGACTCAGTTTTATACTGACTTTAAAACCAGCCTCCAGGACAGATTGACTGGTCAGGTGTGCATGACTCAAAGGAGATCGCCACGCCTCCAATATATACTACAAAGAAAAAATGTGGGGGATTGAGTCAGCACAACCCGTATGTAGGTGCAGATCACTATGGCGAAATACATATACAAACGGAAAATGCAAATGTGATCGCACTCTACATCCAGCACTCTGCCCTGCCTCCATTCTGGATGAGACATTGGTGTACATTTCGGCCAAAGCGTAATAAGCCACTCACCACGTCAAGGTTGCCTCATTTGAGTGGTCCCTAACACTAGTTCCTACCTGTTTATGGGCCATGACAGCCACACAAAGTCCAGGGAATGCAGGTCAGCATGCAAGCCAAGCACACTCTGCTTTTAACCCCGTCCGGTGCCATTACAGCTTTCATCGGATCCAGGGATGCAAGTACCAACATGCATGCTGAGCCCACCATATACTTCTCCTGGAGCCAAATGGCTACTGGTAGGTTCTATATAAGCAGACTCAGTATAAAACTGAGTCTGCTTATATAGAACCTACCAGTAGCCATTTGGCTCCAGGAGAAGTATATGGTGGGCTCAACATACATGTTGGTACTTGCATCCCTGGATCCGATGAAAGCTGTAATGGCACCGGACGGGGTTAAAAGCAGAGTGTGCTTGGCTTGCATGCTGACCTGCATTCCCTGGACTTTGTGTGGCTGTCATGGCCAATAAACAGGTAGGAACTAGTGTTAGGGACCACTCAAATGAGGCAGCCTTGACGTGGTGAGTGGCTTATTACGCTTTGGCCAAAATGTACACCAATGTCTCATCCAGCATGGAGGCAGGGCAGAGTGCTGGATGTAGAGTGCGATCACATTTGCATTTTCCGTTTGTATATGTATTTCGCCATAGTGATATGCACCTACATACGGGTTGTGCTGACTCAACCCCCCACATTTTTTCTATGTAATAGAGTATAGCACTATATGGCAGTATGTGACAAAGTATAGCACTATACAGTAGTATATAACAGTGTATAGCACTATACAGCATTATATAACAGTGTATAGCACTATACAACAGTGTATAGCAATATACAGCAGTATTGTCACGGGAGGGGAGGAACACCAGAAAGACAACAAAAGTAAAAGGACCACCTACGGATACCCTAAACCTAGCCCTGACTCCTGTCAGTATGAATAGACCCTGAAGTGGGAATATTCATACACCGGAAACCTAGGCCCTAGAAACCCTGAAAATCCCTAGGCATAGTGACAGGGTATGAGACCATTTGTTCCTTCCCAGATGAATGAACCAGCGTCTGCCTGAGGCCTAGTAAGCGATAAGCAAATGGGAGCAACAGAATACCAAGAGAAGTACACTTATCTTATATAGAACATGGATGTGCAGGAACTCAGATGAGGACAAAACACCAGCTCTTCCAACTCCAGGCAGAGCATATCAACCGCATGGTAAGAAGTGTGAGTCCAGACTAAACAGAGGAGCAGTCATGAAGACAAGCTACACCTGAAACAAGAGGTGTGTTCATACCAACAACAACACTGCAAAGTGAAAACCTAGAGGCTGTCAGATAACGTGACGCAAGTCTTACAGATCTTCTAACCTCTGTCATGGGAGGGATCGTGACAATACCCTTCCTTCTACGGGTGACCTCCGGACACCCAGGACCGACCTTATCCGGATGAGTCCTGTAAAAGGATCTCCCAAGGCGACTAGCATTGAAGTCGGCCTCTGGAACCCACATTCTCTCCTCTAGACCATAACCCTTCCAGTGAACGAGATACTGGAGGGATCTACGGAGAATTCGGGAGTCCACTATCCTGGAGATCTGAAATTCAAGATTACCGTCCACCATGGCAGGAGGCAAGGAGGTTCGACATATCTCTTCAGCAATGATTTGTGGAAATCATTATGAATTTTTAAAGCCTTTGAAAATTCAAGACATAAGGCTACCGGGTTAATATATGGACCAATAAACCTTTGACCCAACTACGTCTCATACGTTTATACTTGTTGGGCATTTTTTTTTCACATTATTTAGAATTTTCTGCCAAATTGATGACAAAGAAGAGTAAAATCTTTCCTCTTCAGGTATACCAGAAGTCTCAGCACCAGAAACTGTGCCAAACTGCGGATGGAACCCATATGCCCCAAAAAACGGCGACTTATCAGTGGAATCCTGCCTACGGTTATTCATGGCAAAAGTCAGCCAAAGACAAAAATGAAGACCACCCCTCCTGAATCTCTGAGACAAAGCATCTCAAATAAGTTATCAGACTCTGTCTGCACTCAGTCTGTCCGTTTAACTGAGGATGAAAGGCCAAAGAAAAGGACAATTGTACCCCCAGACGAGTACAGAACGCCACCAGATCAGAAGGAATACCATGTAATTTCACTATGTTATCGACAAACACTTGTGCAAGAGTTTTAGCATTAGGTATACCTGGCAATGCTATAAAGTGCGTCATCTTACTAAAGCGATCAACAACCATTAAAATCACAGTTTTTCCTGAAGAATTAGGTAAATCTGTGATAAAATTCATGGATAAATGAGTCCAAGCTCGGGACGGGAAGGGCAACGGAAGCAAAGATCTGGAAGGCCGAGTATGTGTCATCTTAGCACGTGCACAAGTACTACAAGATGACACATAGTCCTCAACACACTTACGCAACTCCGGCCACCAGAATCTACGAGAGATGAGATAGACAGTGGATCTGCTCCCAGGGTGTCCTGTGAGAACCACACAGTCCTCGAACACCTTGTGACGTAATTCAGAAGAAACAAACAACTTCCCCGGAGGACAAAAATCCGGTGCATCTCCCTGGGCATCCAACACCTCTGCCTCAAGGTCGGGATATAGGGCAGATATAACTAACCCTTCAGACAATATCGGACCAGGATCTTCCAAATCACCCCCCCCCCCCCTCGACAGGAAAGCTACGCGACAAAGCATCAGCCTTGATGTTCTAAACCCCAGGGCGATAGGTGACGATGAAATTAAATCTGTGAAAAAACCATCTGGCCTGCTTAGGGTTCAGTCGTTTAAATGTCTCCAGGTAAGCCAGATTTTTGTGATCAGTAAGCACAGTAATAGGATGAATTTCTCCTTCCAACCAATGATACCACTCCTCAAAAGCCAACTTAATGGCAAGCAACTCTCTATTTCCCCACGTCATAATTCCTTTCTGCAGCCGAGAGTTTCTTAGAGAAGAATGCACATGGGCGCCATTTACTAGGTGAAGGACCCTGCAACAAAACTGCTCCTACCCCTACCTCTGATGCGTCAACATCCACAATGAATGGCTGTGACACATCTGGTTGCACCAGTATAGAAGCAGAAGCAAAACATTCCTTCACCGCAGAAAAAGCTTATAATGCCGCATCAGACCAGACTGAGACATCCGAACCTTTCCTAGTCATGTCCGTTAAAGGTTTAACCTCAGTCGAGTAGTTCAAAATTAATTTACATGGTTGATGAACCCTAAAAGCCTCACATAAGCGCTTTCAGATTTTCGGGTAGTTCTCTGGATCCATACGAAAACCTGAAGATGAGAGTAGGTAACCCAGGAATTGCACTTCCTGAACTGAAAATGCACACTTCTCCATCTTAGCATACAATTTATTCTCTCTTAAGATCTGTAACACCTGTCTCAAGTGATCCCGATGAGTCTCCATATCTGGAGAATAAATTAGTATGTCATCCAGATACACAACAACAAACCTCCCCACCAGATGATGAAAGATATAATTAACAAAATGCTGGAAAACCGCAGGAGCATTAGTTAACCCAAACGGCATCACCAGACTCTTAAAATGACCCTCTGGGGTATTAAACGCCGTCTTCCACTCATCCTCTTCCTTGATTCTGACCGGATTATATGCCCCCCTTAGGTCTAACTTGGAGAACACCTTGGCACCAACAATCTGGTTAAACAAGTCAGGAATCAAAGGAAGGGGGTACTGATCACGGATCGTAATCCGATTAAGCTCACAGAAGTCCAGACATGGCCTAAGAGTACCGTATTTCTTCTTTACAAAGAAAAACCCTGCTGCCACTGGGGACTTGAAAGGTCTAATATGTCCCTTAGCCAAACTCTCGGCAATATACTCTCGCATGGCCGCTCTTTAGGGTTCAGAAAGGTTATATAACCTAGATTTGGAAACTTCGCTCTGGGAATAAGATTGATAGGACAATCATAGTCCCGGTGTGGGGGTAAAACCTGCAAACTACTCTCAGAAAATACATCAGAAAAATCAGAAATGAAAGAGGGAACAGCTTTAGTGGTCAAGACAGAAAGAGATGTATTAAGACAGTTGTCCATGCAATATTCACTCCAATCGAGAATCTGTCTCGCTTGCCAGTCAATGGTAGGATTATGTTTGCTCAACCATGGTAAACCCAGAACTAACAGAGCAGGCAGACCCTCCAGCACAAAACACAAAATGGATTCCTGCTGAAAATCACCCACAGATGTCCTGCACCATCTGTGAAAAACATTTCTGAGTAAGTGGTGCGGAGTCTATTGCAAAAACCAAAATATTTTTCTCTAATGCACTTGTTGTCAACCCATGCAAATGGACGAACTGACCATCAACTAGGTTAGCCCCTGCCATACTGTCAATAAACACCTCAATTCCCACAGTTTTGGACTCTAGCGCAACCTCAGCAGACAGGAGAAATCAGGTACTACCAGTAAATGACTAAGTAAGTTCTCTGACTCCCCACCCCCACCACCAATAGTAAGATGGGAATTAAATGTGTTTGTTTTTTTTTGTTTTCACCTTGACGCTGAATGTAAGGACAAACATTAACAAAATGTCCCCTTGTTCCACATAAAAAAATACTCCCTTCTTATGACTAAAACCCTTGCAAGCAGGCCCAGGGGTAGCTCCCCCTAACTGCTCAGATTTGTCACCAGGCATAAACTCAGGAGTATCTCCACCCAAGGTGTCAGAGGAAGCTTCCACGTTATATGATAGTTTTTCCTGAGAGTGTGGGACCTTAGATTTCTCTCTCAGGCATCTATCCGTACGTACAGCAAGGGACATATCCACTTTTAATGATTAAATAGGATTTTCGTAAAAGGCCAACGCGTCTTTTAGCCTCTCGGATAATCCCTGACAGAATTGGCTACGGAGAGCTGGATCATTCCACTCTGTATCCGTAGCCATAGCCTCCTAAATTCAGAGCAAATCCAGGGCGTAAAATTCTAATGTAGGCTTTATTCACCAGACAAATGTAAAAAAGTGGAGGGCACTCAAATGACTGGGTATATAGAAACACAATATTGTGAGTACAAGTATTGTATATAGGATTTATTATATAAAATATATATACCTGGTACTGAATCTATCGGTTCAGTAATTTATGATACATATAATGATAAAAGTTGGTTCATATGATGATAAAAGTTGGTTCAGAATATATAGACCTGCTTATACAGGTGATCAGTCTGTATAGAGGTACTGCTTAAATAAAATAAAGTAAAAGCATGTGCACAATAAATATTGTTGCTTGGGTCCTGGATAAATGCTTATGGTCGTATATGCTATAGAACAGTCTTACCCCATCCGTTGTGAGTCTCAGGGAACGGTTGCAGGGGGTTCTACATACACAATGTCCCGATGTGTGGGCGATGGTCCGGTCCTGGACGGCGTTGGTGCGCACGAGGTGTGATGCTCCCTCGGCGTCTCTCTCCGCTGCGGCGTCCTGGGTTCCTAGTTCCGGTCCTGTCTTACATGGAGGGGTCTGAAATTCACATTGTAGGTGCATTCCCACTCTGAGAGACAGAATAAAAAAAATTGAATTCAGGAAATCACATTGTATGATTTTTAAAGAATTTATTTGTCTTGCACTGCTGAACATAAGTATTTAAACACCTGAGAAACAGCAAGAATTCTGGCTCTCAAAGAGTAGCACCTGTCTGAGCTTTTTAAAGACACCTGTCCACCCCACAGTCAGTCAGAAGCCAACTACTACCATGGGCAAGACCAAAGAGCTGTCAAAAGACACCAGAGACAAAATTGTGGACCTCCACAAGGCTGGAAAGTGCTACGGGCAATTGCCAAGCAGCTTGGTGAAAATAGATCAACTGTTGGAGCAATTGTTCGAAAATGGAAGAGGCTAAAGATGACAGTCTCCTTTGGACTGGGGCTCCATTCATGATCTCACCTCGTGGGGTATCACTGATGATAAGAAAGGTGAGGAGCTGGTCAATGACATGAAGAGAGCTGGGATCACAGTTTCAAAGGTCACTGTCGGTAGAACACTACACCGTCATGGTTTCAAATCAAGCATTGCATGGAAGGTTCCCCTGCTCAAGTCATCACATGTCCAGGCCCGTCTGAAGTTTGCCAATGACCATCTGGATGATCCAGAGGAGGCATGGGAGAAAGCCATGTGGTCAGATGAGATCAAAGTAGAACTTTTTGGTCTAAACTTCACTCGTTGTGTTTGAAGGAAAAAGAAGGATGAGTTGCAACCCGAAGAACACCATCCCTACTGTGAAGCATGGGGGTGGTAACATCATGCTTTTGGGTGCTTTTATGCGAAGGGGACAGGACAACTGCACTGTATTAAGGAGAGAATGAATGGGGCCATTTATTGTGAGATTTTGAGCAACAACCTCCTTCCCTCAGTCAGAGCATTGAAGATGGGTCATGGCTGGGTCTTCGAACATGGCAACGACCCAAAGCACACAGCCAGGATAACCAAGGTGTGGCTCCGTAAGAAGCATATCAAGGTTCTGGAGTGGCCTAGACAGTCTCCAAACCTAAATCCAATAGAACATCTTTGGAGGGAACAGAAACTCTGTGTTGCTCAGCAACAGCCCTGAAACCTGACAGATCTAGAGGAGATCTGTGTGCAGGAGTTGGACAATATCCCTGTTGCAGTGTGTGCAAACCTGGTCAAGAACTACTGGAAACGTTTGACCTCTGTAATTGCAAACAAAGGCTTCTGTACCAAATATTAACACTGATTTTCACCAAGCTGCTTGGCAATTGCCCTGTAGCACTTTCCAGCCTTGTGGAGGTCCACAATTTTGTCTCTGGTGTCTTTTGACAGCTCTTTGGTCTTGCCCATGGTAGTAGTTGGGTTCTGACTGACTGTGGGGTGGACAGGTGTCTTTAAAGAGCTCAGACAGGTGCTACTCTTTGAGAGCCAGAATTTTTACTGTTTCTCAGGTGTGCAAATACTTAAGTTCAGCAGTGCAAGACACATAAATTCTTTAATAATCATACAATGTGATTTCCTAAATTTTTTTATTTTTATTCTGTCTCTCAGAGTAGGAAATTGCAGTAGAAGCAAGATCATTCTACAAATAAAACCTCCCTGGCAAGGTCAATGGCAGATTTATACCGCTACATAGCATACAGGTGAATACATCCTATTTATATGTCAGCGTACACTTACCAAACATGCTGTCGTGTCAAAAGACCCTTACTAAGTTGCTGGAGTATTTTTGTGACTTTTCATATCTCCACTTTTAGGTTTCCACTAGTGAGATTTTTGTCAGCATCTACCTGAGACAATCCAAAGACATTTCCGGAACTTAAGAAAAGATTAAGAGCAAACAACTTGTGCAGTGGATCAGCTTTTCTCACAGCGGGAGCCAACTCTCTAATCAATAGGAATTACCCAGATGAGGTTTAGAAGGTTTTGCAATAATTAAGTCTGCCAAAGCCACATCAAAAGGCAGCACGAGCTTAACATGATCCAGTACAGGACTTGCCGGGGTTTACAGCAGATTTCATGGACGAACGTCTGTAAATGGAACAATTTAAACAGGTTCCTGACAAGCATTTATGTAAAAGATGTCTCTTTAATTTGTTCTATCAGGGTGAAGGTAAGGCATGGAAGCAGCGATTACTGCTCGCTGTTTGAGCGGCTGCAAATATCTGAAGCCTGTACACATAATTTTTGCATTTGTAGAGTCTTTTGTTATATTTTACTGTATTTAAATGAAAATCATCAGTAATTTTATTTTAATTAAATTATTTCTGATTAAATCTATCTATCTATCGCTGGTTTCACATGAGCAAGTGTCATGCTCCGGACTCACAGCACAGCACCCATCTTGAACTTCCAGCACTGCCAGGGCCGCATAGCGTTTATATTGATTTATGATGCTATGTAACCCTTAGAGGTCTGGATAACACTGACATAATGCTGTCAGTGTTAGCCAATACATTACAGAACTTTAAGGGTTACATAGCATCATAAATCAATATAATGCTATGCGACCCCGGCAGTGCTGGAAGTTCAGGATGGGTGCTGTGCTGCGAGTCCGGAGCGTGTGAAACCAGTGATATATAGATTAGATAGATAGATAGATAGATAGATAGATAGATAGAAAGGTATACATTGAAATACTAAAGAGCAGCAATTTCTTCTTGGAATATGAGATTTTTCAGCTCAGCAGAGCAGTAGCTACATGAATACATAAAATTACTCGTCTAGTATTATTCCACAAGTGTATTACGTTCTACCATTCATTTTATGTTTTTAGTTACAGAACCGAAATCTTAAGACAAAAAAAATAACAGAAATTGTATCTATTTCTTCCCTTGTGAGAACAATTTAGAATTTGTAAAATGCAAATAAATGTCATACTAAAGCCGAACCTATAGGATAATGCAAAAATGTTTTCCTGCTAATACACGACGCTCCTTCCTGCGACATTCTATTCGTAACGTTCTGAACATAAGAGATCCTCGTCCCCGTGGGACCACTTACAAGCCTTACAAACCGACTGAAACTAACGGTGCAGAGATCCCGTTTCACATCTTATATCTAGAACAAAAGCGACACGGTAGAACAATAGCAGTCTTGTGGCATCAAGGGAAAATTATAATTATATCTACCATGTCAAAGCCTTCTAATGTAGCGACAACCACTCCAAACAAACACACAATTGACATTGATTTCTAATATATAACCAGTGGGGACACAGATTCACATACACAAAATGATTCAACACAAATAAAACACAAAGTAAATAATCAGATTTCAAAGCCAGTGATGGAGGTCCACAGGGGGCGAAAGCTACTGAATAGGAAATGTACTGAAATAAAATGTGCTGTTGAATATTACAACTGATGAAATCAAGTTCTTTGGACATAGGAAGACACGGTATTGGGAGAGACAGGTAGTGAAACATCTCTAGAACAAAGTTGGAAGAGCCCGAGTGGGATTCATATGACCCAATTGTTGACCTGATTATGGCAATATAATACACTTACCTCACCGTGCTCCTGTGTTGTCATGTTTCAGCTGCTCTCTGCCATGGAGCTGTCCGAAGGGTTGCCAGCTTTAGAGATATATGTGTCACTTAAGGTAGGGAACAGTGCAGCCCTAAATTCCACCCACACCACAATGGTGATCCTCAACTGGGATGTACAGGGTGTAATTAAGGGGGAGAAGGGGTAGTCAGACAGACCCGACAAGAATCAGATGAGCACAACAGGGACCAAATCGGAATCAAGAAGCAAATAGAAGCCAGATTCCAAACCAGAGAGTAACATCAGAGCCAACACAAGAGACAAACACAGTGTCCAATGTCAGACGAATAGGTGTAGCAGCCCTCATGTCAGCACATACGGGACACCGCGCCAAGCCTCATTGGCCGAGTGTTTCAGAACACTGATAGGCCAACCAACCCTGCTTTTGACAGTGCTGGTTACACGACGATGATCAACACTTATGGTGCCTCCACAAAAAAGATGGGTAAGGACAGCATGCCCTGTACTTCATGCTATACCTTGACTTGACAACTCTATCTATTTAACTCTACAGTAATTAAGTTTTTGATTATATGTAAGTTTTTGCCCCTCTGTACTGCATTTAACTTCTGGCTACTGCAACTAGTCTTGTGACCATGGATCCGCTGTTTCCTCTGGCACCATGTCTGTTTTGAGTCTGTATGCTTTGGAAACATGAGGCTGTGTGCCTATGGGAAGCACAAAAGATGGAAAAAAATCACGGAAAAAAGATACAAAACACGCTGCACAATATGATAGTAAATACGCAGATGTGCATGGCTACATTTATAAAGTCATGGAAAATAATGCACTAGAACAATAGATACAAACATAATATATGGACTAAGCCCTCACTCTAATGATACAATCTGAGACTCTTAGCCAATATACACTCACCTAAAGAATTATTAGGAACACCTGTTCTATTTCTCATTAATGCAATTATCTAGTCAACCAATCACATGGCAGTTGCTTCAATGCATTTAGGGGTGTGGTCCTGGCCAAGACAATCTCCTGAACTCCAAACTGAATGTCAGAAAGGGAAAGAAAGGTGATTTAAGCAATTTTGAGCGTGGCATGGTTGTTGGTGCCAGACGGGCCGGTCTGAGTATTTCACAATCTGCTCAGTTACTGGGATTTTCAAGCACAACAATTTCTAGGGTTTACAAAGAATGGTGTGAAAAGGGAAAAACATCCAGTATGCGGCAGTCCTGTGGGCAAAAATGCCTTGTGGATGCTAGAGGTCAGAGGAGAATGGGCCGACTGATTCAAGCTGATAGAAGAGCAACGTTGACTGAAATAACCACTCGTTACAACCGAGGTATGCAGCAAAGCATTTGTGAAGCCACAACACGCACAACCTTGAGGCGGATGGGCTACAACAGCAGAAGACCCCACCGGGTACCACTCATCTCCACTACAAATAGGAAAAAGAGGCTACATTTTGCACAAGCTCACCAAAATTGGACTGTTGAAGACTGGAAAAATGTTGCCTGGTCTGATGAGTCTCGATTTCTGTTGAGACATTCAAATGGTAGAGTCCGAATTTGGCGTAAACAGAATGAGGACATGTATCCATCCTCTGATGGCTACTTCCAGCAGGATAATGCACCATGTCACAAAGCTCGAATCATTTCAAATTGGTTTCTTGAACATGACAATGAGTTCACTGTACTAAAATGGCCCCACAGTCACCAGATCTCAACCCAATAGAGCATCTTTGGGATGTGGTGGAACGGGAGCTTCGTGCCCTGGATGTGCATCCCTCAAATTTCCATCAACTGCAAGATGCTATCCTATCAATATGGGCCAACATTTCTAAAGAATGCTATCAGCACCTTGTTGAATCAATGCCACGTAGAATTAAGGCAGTTCTGAAGGCAAAAGGGGGTCCAACACCGTATTAGTATGGTGTTCCTAATAATTCTTTAGGTGAGTGTATTTTGATCAAAACACATCTGTGCCCACCTACCCAACAGATGGTCTCAACTTTGAGCCTGAGGCTACTGACTACCATGAGTCTTAATTAAAGGTGAGTTTATCGATTCTATAGAATCAGAATATTAGGTGATTTAATTTGGAAGAATTTTTGGATAGAGCTAGAATGTCATCTACAGCTTTTAAGGACAATGGAAGCACTTCAATTTGGGTTGAATCAATTCCATTTTTAATCAAATCAGACAGTCTCTCAGCTGTAATCTTTATATTACTTGTATAGTTGCATGACTTGTCTCCTCACTCCTGTTTCTTCCCAACATCACACACCTATTCATCTGTCATCTGGTCTGGTCTCATAGGGAAGTCCTCCTGCTCAGTGCCCCTTTTGGCTTTGGAACATTCCTTCCCATTGGTATGCTTAGTGCAACAGTGCTCCTCTGGTGCTGTCACCCATCACCTTAAGGGGTCAACACGCATCAAAGTCCTGCTTCTCCAGCCAATGCTCTACTGCCCATTTGACCAAGTTTGTCTTCTGGCCATATCTGCTGCCCGTTCAGACCTACCACCATTCCAGCACAGTGCCAGAACTCCACTATCCACAAATATGTTGTGTCTACTCTTGTGAACAAGCTCTGCCGACCTCAGCCCCTGCCTGTATGGAGACATCTTCTGCCCGCTGATTTAATACCATGTATTAGTGTCTCTTCTTCATCATACAGTATGTTCATAATGGAGAGTACACTGGGGCTATCAATGTGGGAAAGGACATCCCTAATTGTGAGGGTTTTAACAGCCCCTTTACAATGCTCAGCATTCTTTCCCTACAAGCGCCTGCTCTTCCATGGAGGAGACCACTGCATTTATATGCAGTGATCTTCTCCACAGTATGGGGCAGAGCGATGGCTAATGCCATTGATCATCCCCATACAGAATCATTATTTAGAAAGCATGATCTGCTGCCCACAAACTAAAGCTTAGGTAACTGCACTAACAAATAGTGTTGATGGAGCATGCTCGGCTGAACACCATTTCGGCTCGAGCATCGCGATGCTCGGCACATCGCAATGTTCAGCCGAATACCGCGTGTGCTCGAGCGCGATACTTGAGTATCCTCCCCACAGGTGTTTTGGCTGCTACGCAGCCAATAAACGTGCAGGTAAGTACTACCACTCACTGTAATGCTGTAGCCATGTTGGTTACTGACATTACAGTGATTGACTGGCCGGAACGCATCATCGGGTGCTATAAAGCACCCGATGACGTATGTTCGGCTCAGTCTTAGTCAGGGTGAGCTGTGCTGTAGAAGGGACAGATAATGTAGGGAGTTGAATTTGATTTTTATTGTTAGGCAGGGTTGGTGTTATAGACCCAAAAGTCCTTTTATGGAATATTGTATCTTGCAACAATATCTATTTTTAGCGCAACCTGCACTAAATAGCTTGCAATTGTTTGGCCGCTGCAGACAGCGACATTATCTGCGCTACATCTCCTGTGTAACGTGTGCGCAGCCTAAAAATATCTGTGGCATCCAGTGTACTTTTTGCGTAGACGGTGACCGCTGCGGACAGTTACATTACCTGTGCTAAATCTCCTGTATAACGTTTGCGCATGCTAAAAATATCTGTGACATCCAGTGTACTTTTTCCATAGACGCTACGGACAGTGACATTACCTGCGCTACATCTCCTGTATAACGTTTGCGCATCCCAAATAGCTGTTACATTCTCTGTTTTTTTATTATTAGCCGCTGGTGACAGCGACATTACCTGCGCTGCATCTCCTGTATAATGTTTGCTCATCCTAAATACCAGTGAAATTCAGTTTAATTTATTTGAGCATACATTTACAAAAGCTGCGCTACTTGTAAGCATATATACCATTTAATATGCAGAAGGCGAGCAGTAAGGGACGGGGAAGTGGCCGTGCTGCTGATGGTGCATGCATCGTGGCCCTGGGCGCGGTGAAACTGTGCCTGGTGCCAGAGCACAAGAAACACACTAATCCATGATACCTAGCTTCATGTCCCAGTTTGCAGGGCAGCGCAGGTCACCACTCTTGAAATCAGACCAGTACAACCAGGTGGTCGTTTGGATTGCAGCAGATAATGCTTCCAGTCGGTTAAGCACCACCCTGTCTTCTACAAAGTCCAGTCTCAGTAGCCAAGAGTCTGGTCAACACAAGCCTCCCCCTGATCCTCCTTCCTCCCAACATGGAGAGTCTTGCAAACAATTGATCCCACAGTCGGATATTCCGAGGAGCTCTTTTCATCGCCATTCCTTGATTTGGGCCTCTTGCCAAGCCCGCGTGATAAGGGACATGAGGAGATCGTGTGCACTGATGACCAAACTCTTGAGCATCCACAGTTACAAGAGGATGACGGTGGGGAACGGCAATTAGTGTTTCACGAGGTGGATGATACTGATGAGACACAGTTGCCAATAAGTCAACGGCAATTACTGTCTCAAGAGGTTGATGATGAGGATGAGACACAGTTGTCAATAAGTGAAGTTGTTAGGTCAACAAGTCCGGAGGATGAGCAGAGTGAGGAAGTGGAAGAGGAGGTGGTGGACGATGAAATCACTCACCCAACCTGGGAAGGTGGCAAGCCGAGCGAGGACAGCAGTACAGAAGGGGAAGAATCCGCAGCACTGCAACAGGCTGGAAGAGGCAGTGGGGTGGCAAAAGGGAGAAGGCGGGCCACACCAATCAGGCCCACAACTTTTCCCCGGAGCACCCCCTTGCGGCAATATTCCTTGCCAAGGGGTAGGTGTTCCGCAGTCGGGCGCTTTTTTGAGGAAAGTGCGGTCGATAAAAGAATTGTCATTTGCCACCTGTGCCGAACCAAAATGAGCAGGGGCGTGAACACTAGCAACCTCACTACCATCAGCATAATCTGCCACATGGCATCAAAGCACCCTAATAGGTGGGCCGAACGCCTGGGTCCACAATCAGTGTCTGCGGGTCACACCACTGCCTCCTTTTCCCCTGTGCTACGTGTTGGCCAATCCCCTGTCCAAGACGCAGGCCCGGATGCCTCCCGCTTTGCACTTGGACCTTCGCAAGCACCATCAGCTAGCACATCCACTTCTGTGTCCCAGTGCAGCTTACAGATGTCCATACCCCAGGCCTTTGAACAAAGGCACAAATACCCAGCCACCCACCCACAGGCCATAGCACTAAATGCGCACCTGTCCAAATTGCTAGCCCTGGAAATGTTGCCATTTAGGCTTGTGGACACTGAGGCTTTCCACAGCCTGATGGCGGCAGCCGTCCCTTCCGGGTGTGCCGTCCCCGCCTTACACCAGCATGTGTCCCGTAACATCACCCATGCCCTGCCCAACGCAGTTATTGGGAAGGACCACTTAACGACTGACACATGGACTAGAGTTTTTGGCCAGGGACGCTACATTTCCCTGACAGTACACTGGGTGAACTTTGTGGAGGCCGGGAGCGAGTCATACCCTGGGATGACACAGGTGATTCGGACGCCAAGGATTGCGTGCCCTACTTCCATCAGGGTTTCCGCCACCACCTACTTTAGTGGCTTCAATCTCCCCTTCTCCTCCTCTGCCTCCTCCTCCACTTCCACCTCTGAATTATCATCTTGCAGCACCAGTCAGACATCAGTCAGTAGCTGGAAGCAGTGTAGCACTGCAGTGGGGAAGCAGCAACAGGCTGTGCTTAAACTAATCTGCTTAGTGGACAAACAGCACACCCCTGCAGAGCTGTGGCACGGGATAAGGTACCAGACTGAGCTGTGGCTCTCGCCACTCAACCTTTAACCAGGCATGGTTGTGTCTGATAATGGCCGTAACTTGGTGGTGGCTTTGGAGCTCGGCAAGCTCACACACATAACATGCCTAGTCCACGTGTTTAACCTAGTGGTTCAGCGGTTTCTCAAAACCTAATCCAATTTGCCTGAGCTACTGGTAAAGGTGCGCCGCATTTGTGCCCATTTCCGTAAGTCATCGTCAGCTTCAGCCGGTCTGTCAACGCTGCAGCAGTGCTTGCAATTGCCAGCTCACCGACTGTTGTGCGACGTGAGCACGCGCTGGAACTCCAGGTTCCACATTTTGGCCAGGCTTTTTGAGCTGCAGAGGGCAGTAATGGAATACCAGCTGCAACATGGTCGTCGCTTTTCCGGTCAGCTTCCACTCTTCGCAAGCGAATAGTGGGTATGGATGTCTGACCTCTGTGAGGTTTTACGCAACTTTGAGGAATCAACACAGTTGGTGAGCGGCGATGCCGCTATTATCAGCATAACCATCCCACTTCTGTCTCTACTGAAACACTCGCTGCTTACATTGGAGGCGGACGCTTTGCATGTGGAAGAGGTGGAAATGGGGGAAGACAGTACAAAGGGTGATAGCCAGACCACCCTCCGTTCGTCTTCTCAGCGCGAATTAGATAATGATGAGGAGGAGCAGGAGACGGTTGTCTCCGTTACAGAGGGTAGTACCCACAGCAGGTTTATTCCAGTGTGGATGGGCCAGCGTGGATGGCCCAAAAAGGAGGAAGAGGATGAGGAGTTTGAGAGTCATCCTCCTGATGAGGACAGCAAAGTCTTGTCTGTTGGGACTCTGGCACACATGGCTGACTTTATGTTATGCTGCCTTTCCCGTGACCCTCATTTGGCCAACATACGCATTTTGGCAAACACCGAATAATGGTTGTTCACCATTCTCGACCCCCGCTACAAAGTTCTCATCTCTCATTCCTGTGGTGGAGACGACTAGCAAAATGGTGCAATACCAGAAAACTCGCGCAGGCGCAGTACTGCCAGCAGCCTGCGCCTGCGCGATCATCAACCTCCTGAGGGCAACAGCGCTCAGGTCACATCACTGGGCTCGACGCATGCCCAGTGAGACTTTTGAGGCTGTTGCCCACAGGAGGTTGATGATTGCGCAGGCGCAGGCCGCTGGCAGTACTGTGCCTGCGCGAGTTTTCTGGCCGCAGACAGGAAGAAGGACGGGGCATTTCTATAAGGTAGACTATGACGTGGGGAGGGGGCGGAACTGTTTGCCGGGGCTGGTTATTTGATGATCAGGAGGCGTTCTTGGAATTGAAATTAAGGCGGGCTGGGCACTGCAGGGGGGCGTCACTGGGCTCCGGAGAGTGAAAAAAAACGCCCCTCTGGGCAGCTTGGACCCTAATTAGCATAACATAAAAAGCGCTTTTATATCAAAACTACAAAACGAAATAAAGTAAAAAGAAGACTGCTGGAAATAAGGTACTTTAGTCAACATAGCGATGGTGCCAGCTTAAAATGGTAAAAGCAGGTGACAGAATCCCTTTAAGGACCCTGCCATTTTTCACCTTAAGGACCAGGCCATTGTGTGGTGTGTAGTGATAACTTTAAAACCCTTTTTTATCCTTTTATTAAGCAATAATATTTCCATACAAAATAAAACATCATAATTATTATTTCCATTTCCTTAAACCTTACCCACCTGATTCCCTCCCAAACCTCCCCCCCCTTTGCGATGCATCTTCCACCCCCCCCCTCTCCCCCCGACAAGAAAAGGACAGAACAGGAATAGTGAGAAGGTTGAGGCAGGAAAAAAATAAATTAAATTCCATTCTTCCCATACCTTAAACCATTTGTTGTCAGAGTTTCTTTGCATATATAAGATATTTTCATACCTTTTAATCTTGTTAGCAAGATTTAACCATGCAATGAGAAGCCTGTCCCAAAACATTATTTTAACCAAAAGAATCCTTTTGTATTTATGGCACCCAACCTTGGAGAGATCACTTAGAATCCAAGACTCTACCTTAAACTGAATCACTACTTTAAATTTTTGAATAGTATAATTACCATATTTGTCGCCCTATAAGACGCCCCTAGTTTTTAAAAGAGGACAATAAGACAAAAATATTTTTCATTAGACCTGTCAGACCAGCAATCAGACTCCCAATGTTAATCAGACCTCAGATCACAGGTCCAATCAGATCCCCAATGTAAATAAGACCCCAATAAGACCTCAGATCAGACCCACAATCAGACAGCTCACACCCAAAAGTGAATGACCCCCAATCAGACCTCAGATATGAGCCCCAATATAAATAAGACCCCATTCAGACCTCAGATCAGACCCCCAGTCTCAAATCAGCCCCCCCATGCCTCATTTGATCAGCCCCCAGTCTCATATTAGCCCCCATGCCTCTTTTGGCTAGCCCTAGACTCATATCAGCCCCCATTACCTCTTTTTATCAGCCCCCACTGCCTCTTTATCAGCCCCATTGCCTCTTTATCAGCCCCATTGCCCCTTTATCAGCCCCATTGCCTCTTTATCAGCCCCCATTGCCTTTTTATAAGCCCCCATTACCTCTTTATCAGCCCCATTGCCTCTGTATCAGCCCCATTGCCCCTTTATCAGCCCCATTGCCTCTTTATCAGCCCCCATTGCCTTTTTATAAGCCCACATTACCTCTTTATCAGCCCCATTGCCACTTTATAAGCCCCCATTGCCACTTTATAAGCCCCCATTGCCTCTTTATAAGCCCCCATTGCCTCTTTATCAGCTCCATATTGCCTCAGATGCAAAATTTAAAAAAATCACTTACCGCTCCTGGACGACGATGCTCCTCACCGCCCGTGCTCTGGCATCCTCCTGCTGTCAGCTGTGCTGTGAACTGGCGCGCACAACATGAGGTCACAGAGCGCCCACATGCTGTGCGCAGCCTTCACAACCAACAGCTGAGGACCAAGAAGCGGTGAGTACAGAGCATTCACCGCTTCCCGATCCTCCTTCACAGTAGTAATGCCCACATTGTGTCCTCTTCACAGTAGTTATGACCATATTGGGCCCCTCACAGTAGTTTTGCCCACATTGTACTCCCTTCACAGTAGTTATGCCAAAATATGCCCCTTTACAGTAGTTATGCCCACATTGTACACCCTTCGCAGTAGTTATTACCCTCACAGTAGTTATGCCCAGATGTGCCCCCTTCACAGTAGCTATGCCCAGATGTGCACCTTCACAGTTGCTATTCCCAAATGTGCTGATTCCCAGCCTGCCCCTGTCCACCTACACAACCCAGTAGTGCGATGTATGACAGTACATCTTGCTGTTGGGGAGCGTCGGCAGCTGAGCTGAATTATGAAGTGGGGAGCAAAAGGCTCTCTACTTTCCCATTTCAATCAGCTGTCTCTACATCCTATGGATACAGAAACAGCTGACAGCGGGACATACCTCAGCTGTTTCAGGACAGCTAGACAACCACTGAATTCTGGGACTGTCCCGTTGGATTTGGGAAGGTCACTTCTGGCCGGATAACTAGTCCTGCTACTACCCACATTCTGGGCCTAAATGTACAGTCACACAAAATATGGAACGGATTGCAAATCTGGTTTCAGAAAGTTAAAGACAAGGGAGCACAATACGATGTCCTTCCCTTTCCACAAACACCCTAAAGACACTGCTACTGACAGTTGACTTTGGAAATAATGCAGCATTGGCGTCACTAACAGATTTTGGCGTAATGTCTTTTGGGCGTTAAAATATGCAGATTCCGACAAAATCTTTCTCTAGTGTAAAACACAAGTTGTCAAAACTCCCCCCCCCCATTACCACACCAACACTTGAAATGTCCACGTGGATTTTGGACTAGTATTTCATGTTATCACTCATACTTTTATAAGCCACTAGTCTGCTACCCTTTGTAATATATTGTCTCAGCCAATATATTTTGATCAAAACATATCTGTGCCGGCCTCCCAGCGCCAAGGTGGTCCCAGTCTGGCAGGACCTACTCTATACCTATCTATGCTGTTGGGCATCTACATTCAGGAGAGCAGACCCTGCACATACGGTATAGTGTGCTGTTTCTTGTTCCATCTCTGTGTAATCAAGCAACCAATAAAGGAAAGAGCACAACTAACCAAGGTTGCCTGTGGAATAGGTGGGGGAAAAGTGCACAAAAATGCTACAGATTTTTCTTTTACAAATGTAGCTATGCACATCCGCATATTCATTTATCATATTGTGCAGGATGTTTTTTTCATCTTTATCTGTGATTTTTGCTTAGTCTGTAGTATACACTTAAAGGAGTGGAACCTTGAAATGTGAATGCACTTCTATTTTATCTTGGAAGTCGAATTTTTGTTCCGCATCAGCTGCAGCTGTGTTATAAGGAAGTAATTGTAGCTAGAATGCACTGCTAGGCAGACCCAGCCTCAGCTACTCAATTCTCACTCCCTGGCTGACAGGTTTCCCTGCCTTTCCCCTTCCACACAATTATTCTTCTTTCTTCTTTTACTATTCTACACAATTCTTCAATCTAGCCTCCCCCTTCAGTGTCCCTGACAGTACTATGGAAGCTTGATTGTGACTGTACACTGTCCCTAATAGTGATGAGCGGCATAGGCAATATTCATTTTCGCGATATTTCGTCAATTTTTTGCATAATATTCGCGATAAATTAGCAAATTCTAGAATTCATGATCTCCAGTCATTATTTTCGCGATTGCGCAAATCGGCACTGATGATGCGCATATTTTTTGGCGCAATACATGCAACTTCCCATTTTATCAGGTCTGAGTAGATATTACTGATTGGTGCACTAAGTATTGTTGTGACATCACAGCACTGTGTCTGTAGCATGTATGTATGGACAGCAGAGAAACAGTAATCCTTATCACACTACCTAACACCCTGCACTGGAACCTATCATCTACACTATATCAGGATATAACCTACACTGACTATCTCCCACTAACTATCTGTATTATATATATGAACTAACTAACTAACTAACTAATGTAATTGGATAAGGAATAGGATCCAGATGAAAGCACAGAGCACAGCAATGTCACTGCTCTCTCTCTCAGAACTGCAAAAAACTGCAGAAAGTGGTTTGGGGAGGTTCTTATATAGTAAGGGGTAGGCAACTTTCCTATTGGTTGCTAGGGATGTTGCTAAGCTCTGACAAAGATATTGCAGCCTTCTCATTGGCCCACAAGCAAAAAGGGAGGTTACTGATGAAAATAAAATATAGAATATTCACCATTACGAATATATAGCACTATATTCTACATCTTAGTGAATTCTCGAAGAGCCGATATTCGCGATAAAAATTTGCAATTTGAATATTCGCGATCAACACTACAGTAGTCACTAAGATAATATGTTGCCAGACACTGCAAGACCAATCCACCTTTATTCACTGCCCAACACAGAATCTGCAAGGGCACCTCCTTGCCTGCTGCGGCAATCATTGGCTCAACCAGGTTGTCTGTCGGCCTGTGAGCCAATCAAGACAAGCCCCCCACTTCCTCTTAGGGTCGCTTTTTCCCGCCGACTTTTTGTTGAAAACACTCCTGAAAAGCTTCAGGTTAGAATGTCAGACTAAATTTTCAAAGTTCATAACAAACACACCGTACAGTGTATTCAGTAAAGTGTATTGTGGTTTTTGTGCTTTGTGTCAGAACAATGATGTTGCAATCCTATTTTTATGGACTATATCACATAAAGTTACTCCTGGTCAGTACATGGATGCATCATTCTTCTCTGTGTAGTGTAAGGGTTAATAGGGGCCAGAAAAGTTTAAAAAATGCATTTTTGTACTAATAAAACATAGCAAATCAATGAAGAATTGCTTATCTGGAGTCGAGAGAGCAGGAAACTGTCCATCCGCTGCAGAGTCCTTATTAAATATCAGACATGGTCTATCTGCCAGAAGATTATTAGGGGGAACATATGTTGGGAACTGTCTCCCGTTAAATGAAGCAATGATTTAAAGAGTCTCACAGATGAAAGTGATGTATATTGTGAGTTGTATGAGGCAAGTTTAAAAAGCGTTTATAATGAGTTACCAATGTCACCTCTATTATTGCAGTAATTGGGCACTGTTTAGTATGCGCCTTTACTACCAGGGTAACATTTAATCAGGAAGTAGAAAAAGTAAGAAGAAGACTTTTATAGGAAGTTTTTCTCACTTGAGAATATTAAATGAATGCAACATGTTATGATATATTGGTAAAAATGAGATCGATAGATAGATAGATCGATAGATTGATCGATAGATTGATCGATAGATAAATGCTACGATCAGGCAATGAAAATGTGTATTTTTGAAGCCAAAATTGGCACTGGCTAGACAAGGATGCAGACCTATGAGATCCCATGGTTCACCAAGGAGGCATGAAGGGTTAGGGCCAGGAGTTGACTACTGGTACCAGGGAGACAATCCAAAAAACAAGACAGAAGCAAGATCTGGAGCAAAGCCAAGGTCAGGATACAGAACAATTAAGAGACAATAAAAGGAGCAAGAGCCAGAGAAGGGATGTGCCTCAGACATCATGCAAGGCATGGCAGAAGGATCTTTGGGAGATGTTTGCCTTAGCAGAGGATCCACAGCAGTATAGCTGAGTCCTGATTTGGTTGTTATCCAGCTTTCTCAGAAACCGGAGAATTATGTAAGAATTTGATAAATTACTATGTAACAGAAGTCAACAGCCTCCAATACTCCAGCTGTTCAGAAACTACAACTCCCAGAATGCTTCATTCACTCGTATGGGACTTAGAAGAGCAGCCATGCATGTTTGCATGCTGGGAGTTGTTGTTTCACAGCAGCTGGAATGCCAATGGTTGCTGATTCCTAATGTATATGACCAGCGTTTTTTATTTCTTCGTGGAAATTCTCTAGTAGGGTTGAGTCCTTGACAAGTCTCCTCCATTGCAGTGAATCCCTTCTTCATTGTAGTTGCACAAAAGGCAGACCCCTTGTACCTTGAATGCAAGAGAATGTTGATAACCTTAGGGTCTCCTCCACCAATGTTGATGACCACATTATTTCTGTGGATGTTAAATCTTATCCTTCTGCATAGTCAATGAAGGATAAAAATATCACTCCTCCCTGGGGGTTTTTAGGAGGCTGAATAAATCACTAAATGATAATAGAAACCCGAATAACACAACAGAAACATTACGAATTCAATGTAAAACGTAGGACTCTGATAATAACATATGGGCTGGCCGCCTCATTTGGCAGTTCTATAAACTCCGAGCATTGTCTCATAATGAACCTTCTGCTTGGAGAGATAATAAATGACCGAGCCTGTAGGTATTTATTCATGATATACTACCCCATCCTAAATTAAGCTCATGATTTTCCATGTATGCACAAAGGTCAAGTTTTGTACAACGGCTAGTTAATTGGCTTACTGCCGTTAGATTAAAATCCTTCTCCTGGCCGTGAATCCTCCCGGGATTGCATATGATATTGTATTTTGATTTCCGAAAGCACTTTGACAAAATGGTGTACATAACAATGATATACTATGCTGAACCTAAGTGATGAACCTTCCCCGGTGATTATTAAGTCCTACTTCTATTTCTGCAGTTAATTTGATTTTTTTATAGCAAAAGAAACCTGCTTAATATGTAGAAAAATAAAGAAGTAATTACTGACTTGGGATGGGAGAGAAGCCTCCAGAAGTGACCTTTTGTGAATGGAGCAAATAAGTAGTGGGAAAATAGGTTGTAATATATGACATTTTTCTCAGGGAAAATGTTACTCCTGTGGATATTTAATTAGACATTACTTTCTCAGTCAACTTGGTAAAAAAAAAAATTGAGGTTAAAGAGGAAAACAATGATTTTTTTTTAAAATATATCATGGAGGTCTACATATGCTGATTTCATGGTACAAAGTTGTGGCAAAAAGTATTTCCGTCCCCATTTCTGAAAAGGCGTTCATGAAATGACTTGCAAGGCTCTCAATTGTACCCCCTACACCTCTCTGAGATGTACCATACCAAAGTATCTTATCACTGCTGCCAGATCTTATGCCAACGCCCCTTGAAATCCACCACTAGATGATCCATAGTCTAATGGATCCTCAAGGTAGACAATATTCTGAGAACGGAGGAGCTTGCCACATCGGATAACCATATTTTACATTTACTAGTAAGCCCCATAAATTCTATTCCAAGGTTCAACTACATTTTGTTCCCTGCAAAAATGGACTTGATAAAGTGCCTTATGCTCTCCTCATCCTTTAGTTCTTGTCTCCCTTTTTCCTGTCCTTGTTTGTCATTAAGACCTCAGTTAACATTGCATGGAAAGATAAATGTCCAATTTTAAGGCTAAGCCACCATATTCACTATACACCTGTTTTCATACTGTAATTTTGTATTGTGTGTTACAATAGTTCAACTTGAAAATTCTCAAAAATATTGTTTTAAAGAGCATCTCCCCCTGGAGTGGTTATAGGAAATTTACCATGGTAGTTTCAATCAAAACCTTAGCGCTAAACCTTGAAGGCCCTAGAGTTTGTCAAATCCTAAAAGACAAAAAATGTTAGCTCTGCTTGGTGGCTCTATGTATCTCTCTCTCTATCATGGAGGTCTTGGTAGGAGGGTGTCACAGCACAGTGCTGTCTTACAAAGCTATTTCCATGCAGTAACTATAGGGGATACATAGGTAAGACCTATTGTCTGTCAAGTCATATACAGTGAAATAAAGTCAGACAAACATACAGAACAATGCTATCTTATGCCATGCTAGATGAAGCTATTTCCATCTACAAATAAAAATACTCTGTAACATATATAAAATCTGTTTCTGATCAGCGAGTGTGCCAACTAATCGGTTTGGCGTAGGGTTAAACCTAACGACGCTATTCTGGCACTTGCCAGTATTCATCCTTTAACCCCTAAACAGGGATCTGAACTTTGCTGAGGGTAAGCAACCAGACCACTACCTCTTGGTATAGTTGCAGTGTAGTTGTCAGCTGGATTGTGGGAAATGATATCAAAGTCTACGAATCTGGCATTGAGAAGCCTGAAAACATCAAAACAAGAAGAAATATCATGGACAAATAATATTCATAGAGGGCCATTAGCAGCAATTGATATTCACAACCTGTTCAGTTATGAAGCCCAGTGCTACCAAATAAAAATGATAGTGTCCCCTACTGTCTATTAAAGAGACTGTACTAATCCTGTAGCTGGAAAGCAAGGGGCTCATAAGTTATTTTTTTCACAATGCTGGCGGGTCTACTTTTGGGGAAGTATTATGTTTTTTTTCTCGCGTTTTGATATAATTCTATTTGGTCTTGGACTATATGAACTCTATGGCTAATAACTGACCAAACGATGGTTCATAAGAACACTTGCTCTTGATCATTGGCCCATGCAAACATAACGACAATTATCCATTCGTTTGGCGGCTGATCAAATATTTTATTTGGGCCTGGAAAAAAGGATGTTCTACTAACAATATGCAAACTGTATGGAGGCAGACATTGTTCTAACAATCATTCCCCTACAGTTTGCATTAAAAGGTCCATGGAAAAGGCCTTTTAAATGAGCGCCGATTAACTTTTTATATAGTTGATCGGCTCTCATTGCAGGCTGAAATCGGCCCATGTAAAGGAACTCTTAGAATATTTCCCTGTTTTACAAATGTCCTTTGCTTTATAGTAGTTTTGCTATTGCTATAATAATTTATCTTCTAATCCTAAGTGAAGATGGAATTAAACAACGAGTAGAGAAAAAGATTAAAGACAAAAAAGAAATCTTTAGCCGAGCAATAAAATATTGAAACCATAAACACAATGGACCTAATTAAACCTGGCCATGACGAAATGCAAGCTAATCTACTTCAATGAGCATATTGGAGCTCATAAGACCATCAATACAAATACTGTCAGCAATGCACCATGAACATTGACCATTAAATCACCTGGGGAACAGATACACAGCAGTCTGCATTACTAGCTCGTAGAATTAGGGGTCTTAGTTTCAGTTTAATTTTTATTAACCCATCAATGCAGTTAGGAGTTATGAAAGTTACGGGAAAGGGGCTCAATACCTGTTCTATGGTGTAAGGGTGATCTTAGCTCACAGGCTCCACTAATGGCATCTTTGGACATGTCTTAAAGGCTATGTACACCTTTAAGGGCAACATATTTATCATTGTATTGTACTCATTTTGAGCTAAAAATCATTTTTACTTTATTAAAAATATTCTGTACATAGCTGAGATGTTCAAGTAGCAGCCTCTGGATTTTCTGTCTTTTCCGTCATTTGGGGAGCTGACAGGCTTCTTATCTCTGCTCTCTGACATTATAAACACTCATTATTGCTCCGTTGTTATCTTATTGGTAAGAATGTGGCTTAAATAAGTGTTTATGACTTCTTAGTAGTTTAGAGATAAGGGTTATTAGATGACCTGCACAAAGTAAAAGTGAAAATGCCAGTCACAGAGTTAGAAAAACATTTAACCCTTTGTGACAGAATGGCTCAATATTTTTTTTAACCCTTTCACGACTGCAATCTGTATATATACGTGATAGCTGCACATACCCCGTGCAGCTATCACGTGTATAGACGTCAAGCCAGCTCTTTAATCCAAGCGCTGCAAAACGCTTGGATTAAAGCTTCTGCCCCTGTCCTGCTGCTGTCACGGACAGCATACAGTCTAGTAATGCCAGCAAGGGGCCAATCAGAGTGGCCCCTTGCCGGCAATCGATCCGATTAGTTAGTCTGTGCAGACTAACCAATCGGATCGCGGCAGTGTTAAAATGCCCGTTTCAGGCTCTGATCTGCGATCTGCAGATCAGAGCCTGAAAGTCGATAGTGTTCCTCATGCCCCCCCCCATCTGTGCCGCTCTAAGTACATGGTGCCCCTCTGTGTGCGCCCCCCCCCCGGATCTGTGCCCCGCCAATCTGTGCCGAATGCCGATCTCCTTCCTGCTCCTCTATCTCCTTCCTGGCATGCGATCCGCCCCCTGCATGAATTTTCTAGCCGCCCCTCCTGCGGCTGCCCCATTGTAGTCTGTACCCCCGACCCCCCCATCCCTTCCAGCGCTGCCCCCGATTCCCCATTCTGTGTGTGATGGCGGCGGCTCCATTCCTGAGCCGCCGCCATCAGCAGAGAGTGTCAGCTCTATGCTGACACTCTCCTGTAACCCTATAGATGCTGCGGTTGCGGCATCCATGGGGTTAACAGAGGGAGGGAGCTCCCTCTCTCCACCATCGGGGCTGCAGCGCTGTGATTGCAGCACCCGATGGTTGCCATGGCAACCGGACGCTTTGCAAAAGCGTCCAGTTGCCATGGCAAAGGCGTCCAGTGCTGCCACCTATAGGCAATCTGGAAGTATTATACTTTGCAATGCAAGAGCATTGCAAAGTATAGTACAACTATCAGCCCCACTGGATCTTCAGGATCCAAGAGGGAACTGATAAATAAGTGAAAATAATAAAAGTAAAAATAAATCAATAAATAAATAAAAATGTAAATAAAAAAAGACATTGCCTTTTCCTATAAAAAAATAAAATAAAATACACATATTAGGTGTCACCGCGTCCGTAACGACCGTCTCTATAAATATATCACATGATGGACCCCGTCCAATAAACACCATAAAAATAAAATAAAAAAAACAGTGCCAAAAAAGCTATTTTTGTCACCTTACATCACAAAAAATGCAACAGCAAGCGATCGAAAAGGCTTATGACCCCCAAAATAGTACCAATCAAACCGTCACCTCGTCCCGCAAAAAATGATACCCTATTTAAGACAATCGCCCAAAAAATAAAAAAGCTATGGCTCTCAGACTATAGAGACACTAAAACATCATTTTTTGGGTTTCAGAAATGCCATTATTGTGTAAAACTTAAATAAATAAGAAAAAGTATACATATTAGGTATTGCCACGTCCGTAACGATCTTCTCTATAAAACTATCACATGACCTAACTCCTCAGATGAACGCTGTAAAAATAAATAAATGAAAACTGTTCCAAAACAGCCAATTTTTGGGTCACCTTGCCCCATAAAGTGTAATAATGAATGATCAAAAAATCCTATGTACCCAAAAATGGTACCAATAAAAACCTCAACACTTTCTGCAAAAAACGAGCCCCTGCACAAGACGATCGGCAGAAAAATAAAAAACATATGGCGTTCAGAAAACCAATCCAGCACAATCTACCTTCCAAAAACCGTACGGCATTCCTTTCCTTCTGCGCCCTGCCGTGTGCCCGTACAGCAGTTTACGACCACATGTGGGGTGTTTCTGTAAACCGCGGAATCAGGGTAATAAATATTGAGTTTTGTTTGGCTGTTAACCCCTCAATGTGTTAAAGAAAAAAAATATATAAAATGGAAAATCTGCCAAAAAAGTGACATTTTTTAATTTCATCTCCATTTTCCTTTAATTCTTGTGGAACGCCTAAAGGGTTAACAAAGTTTGTAAAATCAGCTTTGAGTAACTTGAGGTGTGTAGTTTCTATAATGGGGTCATTTATGGGGGTATCCACTATGTAAGCCCCACAAAGGGACTTCAGATCTGAACTGGTCCTTAAAAAGCGGGTTTTGGAAATGTTCTTAAAAATTGTAAGAATTGCTTCTAAACTTCTAAGCCTTCTAACGTCCTAAAAAAATAAAATGACATTTCCAAAATGATGCCAACATAAAGTAGACATATGGGGAATGTTAACTAATAAACTTTTTATTAGGTATCACTTTCTGTTTTAGAAGCAGAGAAATTGAAATTTGGAAAATTGTGAATTTTTCAACATTTTGGGTAAATTTGGGATTTTTTCATAAATAAAGGTGAAATATATTGACTGGAATATATGACTATCATGAAGTACAATGTGTCACGAGAAAAAAATCTCAGAATGGCGTGGATAAGTAAAAGTGTTCCAAAGCTATTACCACATAAAGTGACACATGTCAGATTTGTTAATTTTGACCTGGACACTGGGGCATCAATGACCCTTGGTCATGAAAGGGTTAATAAAGGCCAAATGAAAATATGATTTTTACCCAAAAATGAGTAAAATGCAATCATAAACAAAAATTGCCTAAAAAGGTGTACATAGCATTTAAAAAGGTTGGCCCATCTGACATATTGATGGCATATTGCTAGGATATGCCATCAATGTCACGTCTGGGACCCTCCAAACAAGACCGCTAAAGTGAAGGAGAGTGCACCGTGGAAAAGCAGTATGCTCTCCATTCATCATTATGGGAGTTCCAAAAATAAAGTGAGCACACTTGGCTATTTTTGGAAGTCCCATAGTTCACTTCGGGGTGCCCTGTTCTGGAGTAATTCATACCTATCTAACATTGATGGCTTATCCTAGCTATATACCATCAATGTCCCAGGTCGGAATCCCCTTTAATGGCTTTTAGAAGAAATTTGGGCTCACCACCTAAGCAAGTATGTAGAATTTACAGCATATTTTAAGTGGGTATCAGTAGTTCTCATACAACCATATAGACCAAATAATGCAACATCAATTCCCCTTTAAAGTGACTATAAATCAATAAGAAAGGGGGACGCAGGCGAAAGATGGCCCATGTAATTCCGACACCTCTTGGTGCAATATCGCGACCACAGCAGATGAACACCGTAAAAAATAAAAACTGTGCTAAATAAACCATTTTTTGTCACCTTACATCACAAAAAGTACAACAGCAAGCGATCTAAAAGGCGTTTGCCCACCAAAATAGTACCAATCTAACCGTCACCGCATCCCGCAAAAAATGAGACCCTACCTGAGACAATCGCCCAAAAAATAAAAAAAAACATTGCTCAGAATATGGAGACACTAAAACATCATTTTTTTTGTTTGAAAAAAGCTGTTATTGTGTAAAACTTACATAAATTAAAAAAAAAGTATACATATTAGGTATCAACGCGTCCGTATCGACCGGCTCTATAAAAATATCACATGACCTAACCCCTCAGATGAACACCGTAATTTTTTTAAAAATAAAAACGGTGCTAAATAAACCATTTTTTGGCACCTTACATCACAAAAAGTGTAATAGCAAACGATCAAAAAGTCATATGCACCCCAAAATAGAGCCAATCAAACCGTCATATCATCCTGCAAAAAATGTATTTATTTTTTGTTTCAAAAATGATATTATTGTGTAAAACTTACATAAATAAAAAAAAGAATACATATTAGGTATCCCCACGTCCGTAATAACTTGCTCTATAAAAATATCATATGACCTAACCCCTCAGGTGAATACCGTAAAAAAAATACTAATAAAAACAGTGTAAAAAAAGCAATTTTTTGTAACCTTACATCACAAAAAGTGTAATAGCACGCAATCAAAAGTCACACGCACCCCAAAATAGTGCCAATCAAACTGTAATCTCATCTCGCAAAAAATCATACCCTACCCAAGATAATCACCCAAAAACTGAAAAAATTATGGCTTTCAGACTATGGAAACACTAAAACATCATTTTTTTTGTTTCAAAAATGAAATCATTGTGTAAAACTTACATAAATAAAAAAAAACTTATACATATTAGGTATTGCAGAGTCCGTAATAACTTGCTCTATAAAAATATCACATGACCTAACCCCTCAGGTGAAGACCATAAAAAAATCTAAATAAAAACGGTGTAAATAAAGCCATTTTTTGTCACCTTACATCACAAAAAGTGTAATAGCAAGCAATCAAAAAGTCACATGCACCCCAAGATAGTGACAATCAAGCCGTCATCTCACGTGGAAGGTAGATAAAAGATGCGTGGCACTCACCAGGGTCGAGTCTTCAAAGGAGCTTTATTGCTGACTAGCAGGGTAGCATCCGCTGCACAGGCTGGGGAGCGGGACGGCCCAGGTGTGGACGGGCGGTGACGGCCGTTTCACGCAGAATTGCGCTTCCTCGGACCTCTACACTGTAAATAAAGCCATTTTTTGTCACCTTACATCACAAAAAGTGTAATAGTAAGCGATCAAAAAGTCACACGCACCCCAAGATAGTGCAAATCAAACCGTCATGTCATCCCACAAAAATCATACTTTACCAAAGATAATCGCCCAAAAACTAAAAAAATTATGGCTCTCAGACTATGGAAACACTAAAACATGATTTTTTTTGTTTAAAAAAAGAAATCATTGTGTAAAACTTACATAAATAAAAAAAGAGTATACATATTAGGTATCGCCGCGTCCGTGACAACCTGGTATATAAAAATACCACATAATCTAACCTGTCAGATGAATGTTGTAAATAACAAAAAATAAAAACGGTGCCAAAACAGCTATTTCTTGTTACCTTGCCTCACAAAAAATGTAATATAGAGCAACCAAAAATTATATGTACCCTAAAATAGTACCAACAAAACTGCCACCCTATCCCGTAGTTTCTAAAATTGGATCACTTTTTGGGAGTTTCTACTCTAGGGGTGCATCAGGGGGACTTCAAATGGGACATGGTGTCAAAAAACAGGTCCAGCAAAATCTGCCTTCCAAAAACCGTATGGCATTCCTTTTCTTCTGCGCCCTGCCGTGTGCCCGTACAGTAGTTTACAACCACAAATGGGGTGTTTCTGTAAACTACAGAATCAGACCCATAAATATTGAGTTTTGTTTGGCTGTTAACCCTTGATTTGTAACTGGAAAAAAAATATTAAAATGGAAAGTCTGGCAAAAAAGTTAAATTTTGAAATTGTATCTCTATTTTCAATTAATTCTTGTGGAACACCTAAAGGGTTAACAAAGTTTGTAAAATCAGTTTTGAATACCTTGAGGGGTGTAGTTTCTAGAATGTGGTCATTTTTGGGTGGTTTCTATTCTGTAAACCTCACAAAGTGACTTCAGACCTGAACTGGTCCTTGAAAAGTGGGTTTTTGAAAAATTCTGAAAAAATTCAAGATTTGCTTCTAAACTTCTAAGCCTTGTAACATCCCCAAAAAATAAAATGTCATTTCCAAAATGATCCAAACATGAAGTAGACATATGGGGAATGTAAAGTAATAACTATTTTTGTAGGTATTACTATGTATTATAGAAGTAGAGAAATTGAAACTTGGAAATTTGGAAAAAAAATTAACTCAATTTTACCAGTGTCATGAAGTACAATATGTGACGAAAAAACTATCTCAGAATGGCCTGGATAAGTCAAAGCGTTTTAAAGTTATCACCACATAAAGTGACACTGGTCAGATTTGCAAAAAATGGCCTTGTCCTTAAGGTGAAAATGAGCCCGGTCCTTAAGGAGTTAAGGGAAAGAAGTGAAATGTTATGCAATGGCCAAGTCAATCCCCTTACCTGAATACGATTGAGCATTTCAGTTGCAGAAGACAAAACTGAAGAAAAAATGCCCCAAGAACAAGCAGGAACTGAAGACAGTTGCAGTAGAGGCCTGGCAGAGCATCACCAGGGATGAAACCCAGCGTCTGGTGATGTCTATGCGTTCCAGACTTCAGGCTGTAATTGACTGTAAAGGATTTGCAACCAAGTATTAAAAAGTGAAAGTTTGATTTATGATTATTATTCTGTCCCATTGTTTTTGGTCACCTAACAAGTGGGAGGCACATATGCAAACTGTTGTAATTTCTGCACCGTTCACCTGATTTGGATGTAAATACCCTCAAATTAAAGCTGACAGTCTGCAGGTAAAGCACATCTTGTTCCTTTCATTTCAAATCCATTGTGGTGGTGTATAGAGCCAAACATGTTAGAATTGTGTTGATGTCCCAATATTTATGGACCTGACTGTATATAGTCAGGGAGTGCTGTGCATAGGAAGGGACAGACCGTGTAGGGAGTGTAATAGGAAGATTTTTATACAAAAAACTTTTCATGGACCCAAAAGTCCTTTTTAAGACTATTGTGTGTGACAGCAGCAATATATATTTTTAGCGCATCCTGCGCTAAATACCGTGTAATAGGCCGCTGCGGACAGTTAAATTATTCACGCCACATCTCCTGTGTAAAGTGTGCGGATCCCTAAAATATCAGTGACATCCAGTGTACTTTTTCCGTAGACAGTGTCCGCTGCAGACAGTTAAATTATCCGTGTCACATCTCCAGTGTAAAGTGTGCGCATCCAAAAAATATCTGTGACATCCAGGGTACTTTTTGAATAGACGGTGTCCGCTTCTGACAGTGACCTTACCAGGGCCACATCTGCAGTGTAACGTGTGCGCTTCAAAAATGTATCTGTCACATACAATGTAATTTTTCCGTAAACGGTGTCTGCTTATAACAGTGACCTTACCAGGGCCACATCTGCAGTGTAACGTGCGCACTTCAAAAATGTATCTGTGACACACAGTGTACTTGGTCAGCTTTCAAACCTTACTCCCCCTGGAACCCAAAGACTCAGCGGGTCATGGGAATAACGCCGGTCGTCATTGTTTACGGTTGGAACCACGACGGTATCTGATCATCTTCGAACCTCCGACTTTAGTTTTTGATTAATGAAAACATTCTTGCCAAATGCTTTCGCTTTGGTTCTTCTTGCGCCGGTCCAAGAATTTCACCTCTAGCGACGCAATACGGATGCCTCCGGCCGTCCCTCTTAATCCTAATCTGATCATCTTCGAACCTCTGACTTTCGTTTTTGATTAATGAAAACATTCTTGGCAAATGCTTTCGCTTTGGTTTGTCTTGCGCGGTCCAAGAATTTCACCTCTAGCGGCGCAGTACAGATGCCCCTGGCCGTCCCTCTTAATCATAGTCCCAGTTCCGAAAACCCCAAAAATAGAACCGGAGTCCTATTCCATTATTCCTAACTGAAGTATTAAGGTGACCCGGCCTGCTTTGAACACTGTAAATATTTTCAATGATCAGCTCAGCAGCAGGCCCTCACCTACAATCTTTTAGAGGGTCAGCTCATCTGCAGGCCCTCACCTACAATCTTTTAGATGGTCAGCTCATCTGCAGGCCCTCACCTACAATCTTTTAGAGAGTCAGCTCATCTGCAGGCCCTCACCTACAATCTTTTAGATGGTCAGCTCATCTGCAGGCCCTCACCTACAATCTTTTAGAGAGTCAGCTCATCTGCAGGCCCTCACCTACAATCTTTTAGAGAGTCAGCTCACCAGCAGGCCCTCGCATATAATGTTTTAGAGGGTCAGCTCAGCAGCAGGCCTCAACTATAATGTTTTACAGGGTCAGCTCACCTGCAGGCCCTCACGTACAATCTTTTAGAGGGTCATCTCACCAGCAGGCCCTCACCTACAATCTTTTAGAGGGTCAGCTCAGCAGCAGGCCCTCACGTACAATCTTTTAGAGGGTCAGCTCACCAGCAGGCCCTCACCTACAATCTTTTAGAGGGTCAGCTCAGCAGCAGGCCCTCACCTACAATCTTTTAGAGGGTCAGCTCATCTGCAGGCCCTCACCTACAATCTTTTATAGAGTCAGCTCACCAGCAGGCCCTCACCTACAATCTTTTAGAGAGTCAGCTCACCAGCAGGCCCTCACCTACAATCTTTTACAGGGTCAGCTCACCTGCAGGCCCTCACCTAATTATACCTAATAGGTAATTTGCACGCATGCTGCCTTGATTGGATGTGGTAGCCGTTTCTCAGGCTTCCTCTCCTGAATCGAACCTTGATTCCCCCTTACCCGTGGTCACCGTGGTTGGAGCTGAAAATAACATTGAAAGTTGATAGGGCAGACATCCGAATGAATCGTCGCCGTCACAGGGACGTGCGATCGGCCCCAGGTTATCTAGAGTCACCAAAGTGGCAGAGGCCCTCCCCCCTAATGTTTTAGATGCTCAGATCAGCAGACCCTTGCTCCAAATGTTTTTGAGGGTCACCAGCAGGCCATCAATCATAATTTTTCAAGGCTGTGTATGATGTCCTCCTTTATGTGTAACAAAGGTTGTATTGGAGTGCCGGTTCCTTGTAATTTTTGGAAGCCCTTTCACTTAGTGCATAGGCTTTATAAGTGTAGGAGTCCCACTACCTGAACAATTGTACCACAATGTGAATGAGGCCCTCCTTTATGTGATATACAGGTTGTATCGGAGTGCCTCTTCCTTGTAATTTTTGGCAGCACTTGCACTTTATATACAGAGCAGGGGGTGCCTTGTTTAATGCTTGGGTTCTCCCATTGACTTCCATTATACTCGGGTGCTCGATCAACACTAGTAGAGATTACATGTGGGTCCTGGTGCCTGAAGGCTCCCCTGATACGTAAGAAGACATCAGTGTTATATATATTGCACATGGCAGGTGGAGAGCCCTGTTACAGACTGCCTCTGCTTCTACGGGAGAATACATTGCAGAAAACCACAATATGGAGGCCCATGGAGTGCATAGGGGACTAAATCATGTGTATGGGACCTGGCTGTCACTTTTGCTCTCACATTTATTATATTATTATAGCATCCATTGCATTGTTTAGATATGTAGAACGAACATGAAGCAAATTGCATGTTGTGTGCAATATCTGACATACGTAGCATAATATTAATACAAGTCCTTGCTTCTAGGAGAATACCCGGTGATTACATATAGGCAGCAGCAATCTCTCCCTGGATAATTTGTCAGCATCAGCTGATTGCAAAAGTGGACCAAAAATCAATGCTGAAACTTCTGCACAAATTTGTCAAGAAAATCCCAGCGGTTTCCCTGGGACAATTGTGCATTGTGAACATTTTTCAGCAGGGAGATGTTGATAAACGGCTCTCTGTGACTCTTCCCGTTTATTGAGGGCACTTGGTCACGTTTCTGTAAAGAATGGTTGTAATGTTCGATTCGCAGCCTATATATCATCGCAGAGTAGGGAATAAGATGAGAGCGACCCGAGGAGTCTTACCATTCCCAATGTGATAGAAGTAATCCCGCTACTAACCATTATAATTACTAAGTTGCACATATTCCCGTGATATATACCTTATTATAGCTTCTTTATAAAATAGGGAACCCGACTTGTCCTCTAAACCTCTATTGGTCAAAGCCTTCAGCTCTTAGCAGTCTCACACCATAAGACACTTAACAATGCAGCCGTAGATGTCAGTGATTTCCCAGTAGGACTTTGTGCCATTCTCTTTCAGATTAACTTGCATTGAGATGCTCATACTAAACACTACTCAACTATAGGACCAGCTATAAAAAGGTGAGCAGCAAACAGGGGTTTTCTCGCTTCGTACAGTATTGAGACAAAGTTTTATGCGAATCGACTTCGGATGTTTCATCCGAAGTCGATTCGCTCATCCCTAATTGTGAGTCCAGTACAAATGGCCATTGTCCTGTGTTTCCTGTTATATTCTGCTGTGTGCAATGCGTGTGAGGACCTTTGGTCACGTAGAAGGATTGACAGTTCCTTTAGCCAGGTGCCACAAGCCAGTTTGGGTTTGTGCCTGCATGTTAGGCAGTCATCTCCATCTCTGCTGCTACCAATTCTCATACACACAATGCTGACACTGACCTACTGGGGGTGTGGGTTGGGGTCAGTGTTGTCAACTTTTTTTCTTTTTTCTGGACAACTTATCCCAAATTCATGGACATCCAACAAAAAGATTATAAGTAAGAAATGTCTATAGCTCAATATATGGAAACACCTCGTCAGCAGCATTTAGTGTGAGCTGTAAAATGATAATAATTACTACCAAAATAATCTATTACAAGTATTACCGACCTCAAAAAAAATCACGGACACATCTAGTCTCCTATTTTTACGGACTGTCCAGAAATTTCTGGACGGTTGGCAACCTTGGTGGGGTCAGCTCGATATGCATGAGAAACTCTAGCACCAGAGATCTCATTGGGGCCACAGCTGGAGCTAAGATTCTGCAGGCAGAGAGACAGAGATACACTGAGGCATCATCCTAGTGACTCCCAAACAAAGCTGCAGGAGTACAATAGAGCTGGATGTGGACATGATCTCAGCTTAGGAGTGTCCCGTACAGAGACTGCTGTTTAACCTGGAATATGAGAGTCCGTCAGTGAGGGAGTAGTTTGTGTTCATAACTACAGGGCCAGTATGTGTCACGGATGTACCGAGACATACGGACGTCCCGGCAACAGTGAGTGGCAGGAGATCTGTGAGACTGGCACCACATGGTTTGATCTGACAGGTTTTCCTTGTGGATCATTAGGCGCCTGTGTTGTTTCTGGTAATGGCCACACCCCGTGCCTCCAGGTGTTACTAATGTGGTCATTTAACCTTCCTTATTTATAGTTGTTTCTCCCGCAATGCTGTGCGCTTTATAGCTTCTGTGAACAGTTTGTGGTTGGATCTCGGCTGATTTCCTTGTGCTTCCATAGCCCCTTTGAAGTTAAGTCTTTCCTTTCCCTTTTGTATTTTGTTTGGCTTCTGTGCGTTGCATTTCCCTATTGTTTGTATTAGGCCTGTAGGAGACTCCTGTTCGTCCTTCCTTTTGGAGGAACAGGTAGTCTCGTCCCTGCCATTAGTACCAGGGTCCTATAGGGCTAGATCAGACTCGAGGTATTCCTGCGTATGAACTCACCTACCTTTGGGGTCTGTTCATACTGGTATTCAGTCAGGATTTTGGTTAGGGTTTTCACTAGGAGATGTCCATCTTCCTTCCCTACTTCTCAGGCCTGATTCCCTGTTCCCCCTTCCCTCCTATGCTCGGTGTGGTGTTTCCCTCCCACACAGAAGCGTGGCAGTATGAGTGGGGGCTGCACAAAGACCAGAGAAGCAGAGCAAAGCAAACTGGTTCCTAATTAATGAGGAGTCAGGTCATTTTGCGGGGCATTGTGGCTTAGGACTAAATGTAGAGGAATAGGATTCAGGTGAGGCTTTGCCTGTAAGCCTCAGGAAAAAGTACCTGATGACTGAGTGATGAGCAGATGAACCTCTGCCATGTGTGAGATGAGTCGAAGAGGCAAGGGAGAATCCCCTGTATCAGGGAAGAAATTTATATACTGCCCATAGGGCCCATTTGGATGCAAGAGACTGTAACAGTTAATTGTGTAAAGCCTACCTACTGTAGTCATGTGGAAAATGGGTCCAAGTCCAGCACCAAACTCCCAGTCTCCGCCAGACTAGAAAAGAGAGATGCTGTATACATGGACCTCCCCACTGCCGGTCAATCAATGACCTCAGAGGTGACTTGTACACGAAGGGTCACATGCCGTTACTGGAGCATCACCACTGACAGGCAGCAGTGAAGTGCATGTAGATGGCATGTTCAGATTTCCAGTTTGGCAGGACCGTTAGCAGCAGAGATGGAAGCTCGGCACACTTTTAGACCATTCGTAGCCCTCTGGAGATTTGTTACCAGTCTCGGATAACTCTTTTGAGTTCTCATCTTATGGATCAGCGTTCAGCACTAATTGTTTTCTGTCATCACTGTATACCATGTAACACATCACATCCTCATTTATAATTCAGTTTTTTCTCCACAGCACATAAAAAAACTGACTACTAAATCTGAAAGTGCATTATACATCAAGCTGCCCAAAATCATTCTCTATATAATACACTATTTCCAATGGAGAAACACGCAATGTTTATTTTATCCACATGACCGCCTACCTGAAATGCTTAAAAAATCTATTACAGACTTTGCAGTCAGGGGGAACTTAAAACTTTTTAGATTAAAACAGGAAAACAGGACAAACCTCTCTATGTTTCCATGTTGAGATCTTGTGAAAACTTTGTATAGAAGTACATAGAATTTAAGGTGGGGCATAACTAGGGGGTAATGTGTATTTGCCCGTGGTGCTGGGGGGGGGGTACTAAAGATGTGTGAAGTTTTCAAAAATTAAATTCGTCCCCTTCGCCAAATTTTTCCAAAATAAGAGTTTCAATCCGAATTAATTACTCACGAAGCGTGTTAAATCAGGTCTATCCCGGCCTTCAGTTAAACTTTAGGGAGAATGTATCCTGATGTACATCACTGTGCAGTGCAGCAAAATCCATAGCTAGTCCTTTCTGGTAATGAAACAGTTACTGTGCGTCAGAATGACAGGCAGGTCACAAACATAGATGCGCTCATCATCGTGCAGGCCACCAACATTCCTAGCAAACCCCTAGCTAAACATAAAAAAAAAAGAATACTGCATCCTTCAGAAAAGCAAAAAAAAAATAATAAAGCAGGTGTCCCAATGACTCTTTAGTGGAAAAAAATAAGGACATGGAGGCAACATCAATAAAGTAGTGCATGTTGTGCAAACACCTGCGTTTGAATCCCTTCTGTTAAATGTAGAATGACTGTGCATCAGCAGCATCACTATTAGGGCTCATGCCCACGAACGTAAGGGCTCTGTGACCGTGCTGTGGACCGCAAATTGCGGTCCGCAATACACGGGCACCAGCCGTGTGCATCCCACATCATGGATCGCGGACCCTTCACTTCAATGGGTCCGCAATCCGGGAGATGCGGAACGGAGGCACGGATTGGAAGCCCACGGAAGCACTACCAACCGACTACAAAGGATGTCTCAATACTAGCTGAGTTTTTCATCCCTCTCAGAAGGTGTAAAAAAGGCCCCCATTCTGGAACAGTAGCGAGGGTCTAACATTGTGATGAGCTAGTAGTCATCCCTCTGCTGAATGGTGATAATGCGGCTGTCACTACCCAATCAACTCAGCATGCATCTGGCCATTTGCACAAGGGACTCAGAGGGACTTCCTGCCTTCATCTCCACTTCATACTGCATGGTCTGTAGAGGTGATCTGTGTCGTCTTCCTCGTATCCCTCTAGCTCCTCCAGCTCCTCCTGCTCCTCTCCTGTCGCATGGACAGATAAACCACATAGGTCTGTATAGAATTCCTGGACGTTTATGTCCTTTTCCTTGTCTGCCTCCTTCTCCTGTGCCAGTTCAGCCTCCACATGCCTCAGGTAGCTATGAGATGTAGGCACCACAGTTCCTGTCCCGTCGCCAGTCAGATTTATCAACATCCTTTCCAGGACGTGAAGGAGTAAAATGACATTACTCATTTCGTAGTGTTGGTGACTGGCAAATAAAGTGGCCTCCTCAAAATGCCTAGGCAAACGGCAGGTGTCATGCATGAGCTGGCACTGGCTAACGTCAAAGTTACACCAGGGAGTAGTCCTGTCCATCTGCATCGTCAACAAATCGGTCACAGGTTTCCTCTGCCCATATAGTCAGTCCAACATGTGGCGGGCGGAGTTCCAACATGTGGAAAGGTTGCATATAAGGCAATGTAGAGGAACACCATTCTGCCTATGTAGCTCAAGGAGAGTATTTGGCATGGTAAAAGTAGCTTAAGTGCATACGCATTTTACTTGACATTTTCAAGACGTCTTGCTGTTGGGTGGAAGACTTTAGGAACCAGTTGACAACCAGATTGAAGACATGTGCAATGCAAGGCGCATGTATCCGCCCTCCCTGATGCAGCACAGACAGAATGTTCTTCCCGTTATCAGTGATCATGGCTCCAGTTGGTGAGGAGACAGCCTATTGTTACTTTCTCTAGAGAAGCAGCATTCATCCCACTGGAAGGTATGAAGTCCTCTAATGTCTTAAATCTCCCAATGTAATTTTTCCCCAAAGGACCAGCACCACAAAGAATGGCGCTGGAGAAACGGGTGAGTATAACTTTTTTTTTGTCTTTTGTTTTAATACATTGTAGGGGTCGTCGTAGATATTTTATTTTCCTGGATTACTCCTTCAAAAGGGTAGTCTGGTTACAGAAAGATAACTATTAGATCATTGGGGGTCCTACCACTGGGTACCCCACCAATCACGAGAACTGAATAACTTTTTGGTAACCAGAATGCCCCTTTAAGGATTTCCAGCCTTTGGCAGCTGTTACTGTAAAGAACTCTTTCCTGTTTACATGAAGCATTATTTTACTCAAAATGTATATGATGGTATAATAGTTGCTATTACTTTGCCTTCAGAGGAGTAAATGTAGGGCTAACACACAAAGTTACATAGCGATTACAAATTGTTCCAATTGCATGCTAAAAAAAAGTTAAAGAGTTTATTCAGACCAGCACCATTTTTTTTCATGAACTGGTATAATATAGTATAACATGACAAAATTTGTTGTATTCACCTTTTAAATGTCTTGATGTTCCTGGGCTGGCAATCTTCTGGTCCTTCATGGGTCTTTAATGGTGACATCATCGAGGTAGCCAGGTCAAAATGTATGATGGACTAAGGCCAGATCATCAAAGGAATGTTGGAGGATTCGGTACTATCATGTGCAACCAGGGCCATAACTATAGGCGGTGCAGAGATAGCAGTCACACTGGGGCCCGAAGCTCCTATGCCTTATAAGAAGTCCAATATTATACATGGAACATGGGAGGGGAGGGCCATGTTACTGTTTTTGAGCTTCAAATTAATCTTCTGTATGGACCACTGTTTTACTTTTGTTTTGATTTATGGGGAAATATGTCACGAGGAGACAGCATCATGTTGCTACATTGTAGAAACCATACTGTAACAAGTAGGAAAATGCATAGTTATTAAACTAAACTTTTTCTTCTTATATTTGACTGGACTTTTCCTTTAAATATCCAAGGGGTAAGCAACTACTTTCCCAAAGTGTCTACGCTGCAGTTATTATTTAGTTCTCGGCAGTGTCGCATCGTGATAACCGCCCATTTATTATCACCAGTAGAAGGTGTCCGTTTTACCAGTCAGATAAGTTCATGATGACATTACCTTACATGATGTTGTTTAGTGACATCAGGTAATTTCACTGGTTCAATGAACCAAGAAAATGAAGCGAGCGTAACAAGGCTTTCTACATGGCCGTACAATGTGCTATTCTGATTTTTTTTTGCTCTGGTAACAAGACGTCCTCTGTGTTATCAGCTCCGAGCAGCTCGAAAAGTGCAGTAAAGTCAATTGGTGATAGAGTAAAGTGCCATCTGCTAAATTATTTGTTAGAAAGGCAGTTTGCCACACGACCAGCATATTAAGCAGTTTAACTGCTTTGATAAAGCACAAGACATTGTAAGCGAGTAAATAATATGCAGCCAAATAGAGATTTCCAGGGTCGCTCTGAACTAGGTTATAATAGAGTGAACTAAGAAAGGCTACTGAGTCAAAATGGTGAAAGTGAAATGACTCAGAAGGGAGCATGGGACTGACTGCTAGGTGAAGCAGGATTAGATTAGTGTGGATATTAGTGTGGATTAGGATTAGTGTGTGGTATTGTAGCTCAGCTCTCTTCACTTCAATGGAATTTGAAGGAAATGTGTAACCAAAACTTTTATCATATGATAGCATATATCCTTTTTTTCTAATCTGTTTTTATTTTCTGGTTTTAGAGTATTCATTTTATTTCCTGAACATGATTACGAGGTTGTCATCTTGCATAAGTTGTTCCTAACGGCCTTTACAAAGCATAAAAAAATTGCTTTATGCCAGCCCCATGGGCCATAGACACAATGGAGTGGACCATATTTACATGGGCGAGTTTTCTAGGCATGTGTCCTGTGCAGAGGTCATTGTACAAGGAAAGAATAGATGAACTGTGACAGTCACCTACTGTGAATGGTGGAACCTGTCTGAGATGATATCATTACAGTCAAGATTAGAATGAGTTTAACAGCAGTAAAGTGATCTGTACAAACCAAAAAGTGGCGCCAATTATTAGACATAGTGGCCAGTGCAAAAACTGCAGGATTTATTGTTTTAGTTGAAATACTAAAAGTGATATGGAAAATGTAAAATAACTCTAGAAATTATTTGAAAATATGTTAAACATAAAAGGTCGGCAGTAGTGATGAGCGGCAAAGGTCATATTCGATTTCGCGAATATTTCGTAGAATATTTGTCGAATATTCGTGAATTCGAATATTTGTTAGGAGTAGTGTTGATTGCGAATTTTCGTAATACGAATCTTCGTTATGAGAATTTTCGGTATGAGAATTTTGGTAATGAGAATCAATGAGATCATGAAAAATCTGATCCGATGGCATATTCTAACCCCCAGGCGTTCCTATGGCGACGGGGACGCTTGTCGGGGAGGAGTATGCCAAAGACAAATATTCTAGAAAACGAATATATTTGTTTTTTAGAATATTCAGAATTTTCAAAAACAAGAATATATAGCAATATAGCGAATATTCGAGAAAGAAAACAACGAATATAGAGCAATTTAGCTAATGTAGTGCTATAATCTTCTTTGTCTAATAGTTGCAATTTTTTTGTCATCTGAAGTTCAGATTGGAAAAAAATTACAACTATTAAAAAAACAACATTATAGCACTATATTAGCTAAATTGTTCTACATTAGTTTTTTCAAATATTCGCTATATTGCTATATATTCTTGTTTTAGAATATTACGAATATTCGAAAAACGAATATACGGTATAGCACTATATCAAATATATTTGTTTTTTTAGAATATTCATCGTTTTTTTAAATCTGTACAGTTGTTCCACTTTGGCATACTCGTCCCCGTCACCATGGGAATGCCTGGGGGTTAGAATATCGGATCTGAGTTTTCACGATCTCATTGATTCTCATTACGAAAATTCGCATTATGAAAATTCGCAATCAACAGTACTCCTAAAGTCAAAGATATTGCAGCCTTCTCATTGGCCCAAAAGCTAGAAGCATGGAGGGATCATGTATACTGATTAAATTCAATTTCTAAATGGACGGAGAATGATGATTAATACCCAGAATTGGAAATATGTATATACATAAAAAAAAAAATTCTCTCCATTCCCTGGCAGGACTGCATTTGGATATAATTGTATTTTCCCTGTACCTGTTGAATTATTGATTTTAAGTTTAATAAAAAAAAAATATGAAGGATTTCATTTATCCACTAGGGATTATCTGGTATGCTCTGTTAATCCATGTTAATGAGAAGATTTGTACAATGATAAGATTTTGTATTGACCCTTCAAAGAATATATCATATTTCAGGACGGTGATTGAAAATATCAAGGGATGACCTCAAAATCACAGCTAGTAAAACTAATAATTAGTGTTGAACAAATCAAAGTCAAACGAATTGACTTCGATCCGACTTTCAGGAAAAAATGTATTTGCCACGAAGTCGAATTTCCTCCCGCTTCATGGTAACTATATATATTTTTCCTGAAATGGCGGTAAAAAAAGAAACATACTTCATCCATTTGCTTTGTAACAAATCCAATTTCTTTGTGAAATTCGGTGAAGCAGCTGAATCAAATTTTTGATAACTTCGCTCATCTCTACTAATAATGACTGTCTAAAATAATGAGATAACAAAAACCAGAGCAAGACTGAGGACAGACAATCCATATCAAGATTTTCTTCCCTATAGATGTGAGGACATAGTAAAAGGTTGTCATGCCCCGTCCACCTGATTTTTCTGAGTTTTAGATCGATAAAATAAGTTCCATATTCAGTTTCCTTCTACATACAGTAGGTATTGTACGAGGAGAATAATCTCTTGATATTATTTGTCTGCATTTGGAAATGTTTATATTTTTGTCTATCAGAAAGTTGCATTTTCATTGTTTATTTCTGTGTAAATTAATAAGACTGAATATACAGGGAGGTAACAGTACTTGTACCTACACCATTTGCGGTACACAGTATGTATATATATATATAGTAAGTACTATCTACATCTACATTATATACAAATAGATAGAGGAAGGCTGTACTATTTGTATCTACTTCATTTACAAGGAGAGACAGGGAGTCAACACTACCTACACCTACATCATTTACACGAAGAGATAGAGAAGCAGTACTACTCATGTCTAGGGAGAAAGTAATATCAGTACCTACATCATTTACAGGTAGAGCCAATGAATCAGTTCTCTATCTACATCATTTATAGCAAGATAAACTGAGGCAGTTCTATCTGTATCTACATTATTTATAGGAAGAGATAGCAAGGCAGTACTATCTATACCTACATCATTTACAGGGGTAGACAGAGAGGCAGTACTATCTGTATCTACATTATTTACAGGAAGAGACAGGGAGGCAATACTATCTGTATCTACATTACTTACAGGAAAAGACAGAGAGGCAGTACTATCTGGGAATACATCATTTACAGGAAGAGGCAATGAGTCTGTATTGTCTGTACCTACATAGTTTACAGGAAAAGATATGGGATCAGAACTATGTGTACCTACATGATTTACATGGAAAGATAAGGAAGCAGTATTATCTTTTTATAATTTACAGGGAGGAAATGGAGGCAGTGCTATCTGTGTCTACTCATTTACAAGGAGAAACGGGGAGAAAGTGTTATCCGTACCTATATCTTGTTAAAAAAAAGAAGTACTGCTGCTCTGACTCCCACCTTGCAATGAAACCTTAGTGAAGACATCGGAATCAGGACTCCCCATACCTAGCTATTGTTCAGTTAGGACAGCACAGTAGCTCAGTGGTTAGCACTGTTGTCTAGTCATGTTTTCCAATCTGGTTCTATGTAAGCTAAATGAATAAAAAAATTTAAAAAGTAATCTCATCACAAAAATCTATAAAGCAACACTTAGATAAGTAATAGTAAATGGTTATGACCAAGAGTAAACAGCAAAGTCCATTACTTTTTAAATAATCTTGACTGAGTTTCTGCATGCAACTTTTATTTAAAAACTTTTCAAATCATCTCCAGTGCCCTCGGAGGTCACTCACATAATACACTGGTAACACATAAAGTTGGAAATAAATATAGTCTTACATTTCCCTCTTTAAAAAAATGTGTTGCTCTCCCATCTCCATCACACATGTAACACTGTGCTGGTTTGTAGCCTTGAATTGTCTATGGAATATACTTATTGGAGGTTCTGTCATCCTCTCATGGATTGTTTGAGCATTTAATTTTTCTTTCTTACATAATGGATGTCTATGCCTATGTGCCTGTTTTCTAATTTACTTCCCCTGAAAGTATTTTGTTTTACCCAAATAAATTAAACTTCAACTTGTATAGTTAAATTAAACTTTAAACAGTTTTGGCTCAGATAATACTACTACTGCATACAAGAATATAAAAACTATAATACTGCTACTATGTACAAGAATATAACTACTATAATACTGCTCCTATGTACAAGAAAATAACTATTATAATACTGCCTCCTATGTACAAGAATATAACTACTATAATACTGCTCCTATGTACAAGAATATAACTACTATGGGGCGGAGCCTGACAGCCGACCAGGAGAGACGCATGTGAGAGAGCTCCTCTCCATGTGAGTCAGCTAACTAGTAAATTCCGCTAACTAGCCTTACAATAATGGGCAAAGTGGGTAGATTTATCCCCAGTGATAACCCAGAACCCATCAGACCGATCAGAAATCCACAAGAAATGGATAAATTTCTCAACAAGAGACCTCCGGCCGCAAGTGCCGCCAAGATGGCGCCGCCTGAGCAAGAAGAATGGCTGCAGGATGCGGAAGGAGCGGACGGCGTCTCACCAGATACAAACACCCGGTCCAAGATCAACTCTTCGGCACCCATTTCACGCCAGTTTATACAGCAGGCATTGACCTCAGCACTGGCCCCAGTGATACAAGATCTCACGGAGATCAAGAGCGATGTTAAACACATTGGGCACCGGGTGGAAAAGTTAGAACAAAATCAGGCGGCCATACTAACTTTTGCCCATACTATGGGAGAAAATAGTGCAGCACTGGCCTCTTCGCTGGATAATGCCTATGCACTTATAGAGGACCAGGAAAACCGTAGCCGCCGGAAAAACATCAGGCTACGAGGTCTCCCTGAGCTGGTACCTCATGAAGCACTACCTGAGGCGGCTGCCGCCATTTTCTCTGGCCTACTAGGAGCAGAGCGGGCTGAGGAGATCTGTGTGGAGCGAATTCACAGGGCACTGAGGCCAAGACCAAAAGACACAGACCCACCGAGGGACGTGGTGTGCGGGCTGCTGCGGTATGTTGACACAGCGGCTGTTCTTAAAGCGGCCAGAGACCAGAAAGAACCGATCTATGAAGGAGCCAAGATCATGTTATTTCAAGACCTGGCACCCTCGACGCTGAGCAAGCGGAGAATCCTGAGACCGCTTACGGATCATCTAAGGGCAATCAAACTACCCTACAAGTGGCTCTTCCCATTCGGTTTAACCTTTTCCTCTGAGGGTAAGAGGTGTACAATCCGTACTCCAGCGGACTTACCAGCAGCATGGTCCCTTCTCCAGACAACCCCCCTGGACATACCATCATGGCTTCCGTCAGCCGACACAGGGGTTCCACTGCCAGAATTGCCTGTTGAGCAGAGGTGGATCAGAGCAGCAACAAAAAGAAAATCCAACATCAGGCCCTGAAGAGGCGAGCATTGCTCAAAGGCACCCTCTATGTGCTTAGATGGTGGCCGATAGAAGCGGGAAAACCGGACTAGGCCGCATTATGGACGCCCTAGTGTACCGTTCTGCAAGTATTATTCGGAACTGTAAATGATTGCTTTGTTCACAGCTTATTATGAGCCGCTCAGCCGCCGCCTTGTGATTGGGGACCCCCCAGGGGCCCTGATCGCGACGCTGCGGATGGGCCGCTCCAGGGTTAGTCGATCAACTCAGATGATTCATGAACGCAGTGGTAGATTACTTCTCTCATGTTTAGAGTCAGAGTACACAACTTCTCTTATACATACTCACTGCATATAATTGAGTTTGGTGTTTAATGATATGTTAACCCGTTTTACAACAAATGCATTGAGGTATAGCATGGTCAGGATAGGGCATGGTTTAAGGACCGGTTAGGCTAGGTTGTTATGCCGATTATGTTCTTTTAAAATGCTAGTCGTGACTCATGGGATTGGCTGGCTTACTCCCCCCATCTTGCCATGAACCTTCAGTCCCACATGGCACTCACCAGGGATTTAGTGGCGCAATCCTGGTGTAAGCGCCTTAGAACAGGCTGGCTTGGGCCATTCGCGCTTTGCCTTTTTCTGGTGGGCTGCGCGTTAGGCACAAGTCACCCGACCAACGTGTTGGAGATTTACTCCACTTATCAAATGTTCCCAATGTTTTGTATGTTATTCCGTTTCCCTGGTCACACATATGGATATGATTCTTTGCTCGCTCTAATGCAACCACTCAGAATATATCATGGCATTGATTAAGTGTACATCATTCAATGTGAGAGGGTTTAACACCCCGCAGAAGAGGTCACAAGTCATAAGGATGTTGAAAAAATTGCACACTGACATCTGTTTTCTGCAAGAACTGCACTTTAAGTCAGGGCGTGTACCTACCCTCCCCAGAACACATTTCCAGCATTGGTTTACTAGTGAATGGAGCAGGGCGGCTAGGGGAGTAGGCATCGCCATATCAAAGAAAGTCCCCTTCCAATTGATTTGTAAACAAGAAGATCCAGAAGGGCGCTATGTATTTGTGAAGGGATCAATTGGTACCCAGGTAGTGACACTTGCCAGTGTATATTCCCCTAACAGGGGACAAGCAAAATGGCTTATCAATACTCTGAAAAAATTTGCCTCCTTTGCAGAAGGAATAAGAATATTAGGTGGGGATCTTAACATGACACTAAACCCCTTAGTAGATGCATCTGATGGCACCTCACAATTAACTCAGGCGGTCTTAGGCAGGGTAAATAATTACCTCGCAGATGCCAACCTGGTGGATTCGTGGAGACTGCTCCACCCTGTCGAGAGGGATTTTTCTTTCTTCTCAGCCCCGCATAGCACTTACAAGAGGCTGGACTATGTCCTGATCTCTGGAAGCTGTGCGGACAGGCTGGAGCGGTCCACCATTGAATCCATCACGGTTTCTGACCATGCCCCAGTGACTATTTCACTCCAGTTCCCAACACTGCCAATACATTCTAGACAATGGCGTTTAAACGAGACACTTCTAGATAAACATTCTGATCGAGACAATCTTAGTCAAAAACTGATTTGGTTTTTCAGGGAGAATTGCACGGAAGGAATGCCGCTCACAACTGTATGGGAGACGCACAAACAAGTAATAAGGGGGGAGCTCATTGCGCTAGGCAGCAGAGTCAAAAAGAGCAGACAGGAGCACTTAAATAATCTACTTAAATAAATTGCGGATATTGAATCGCTTCATAAGCGGTCTAGAGCCATAGACGCCAGAGATAAACTAAGTACCCTACGTAAACAGCTGACAGATCATCTAAACATAAGCTATGCGAAGACATACCAGTACTCGCAGTTCCGCTTTTACTCCCATGGAGATAAAGGTACTAAACTTATGTTCTCATTGCTTAAACAAAAGAAGGATTCCATGTTTATAGCAGGTATTGATACCAGAGATGGCACTACCCTACACAAAACGTCAGATATAGCCACTGAGTTCCAAAAATTTTATAAGGATCTATATGGTCTTCCAGAAGAAATAGCAGGATCCACAGCAGGAAGAGACACCCTGATAGATAACTTTTTAAGCCATCTGCAGCTACCCATCTTAACCGAGGTGGAAGGCCAGGCTTTATTGTCACCTGTTACAGAGGAAGAGGTCACCAAAATATTAGGTTCCATGCCACTGGGGAAAAGCCCGGGCCCAGACGGTTTCCCAGTGGGCTATTATAAAAAATTCTCGAAAGAGCTAGCTCCCCACTTGGCTGCCTGGTGCAATGAGCTTCTGAAAGGTTCCCAGTTACATAAACAGTCCCTTGAGGCCACAGTCACTATACTCCCCAAACCGGGGAAAGATCCTAAGCTATGTGGCAGCTATAGGCCAATCTCGTTGTTAAACGTCGACGTTAAAGTCTGGGCGAAACTTTTAGCAACCAGAATTAGTGCCCTTCTCCCTAAACTCATAAACCCTGAACAAACAGGTTTTGTACCTGGCAGGGAAGGCAGTCACAACTCGTGTAGAATCCTGTCCATCATGCAGTTAGCTATTAAAAAGAAAATTCCCCTGGTCCTGCTGGGTATAGACGCGGAGAAGGCCTTTGACCGGGTGAATTGGACCTATATGATGAGGACTTTACAAAAGTTTGGTTTTCCTCAACAGTTCAGGAATGCTATTATGTCGCTGTATGGCGACCCTAGCGCCCGGATCAGAGTTAATGGTACTCTGTCTCCGCCATTCCCCATAAGGAACGGGACGAGGCAAGGATGCCCCTTATCACCTGCTTTGTACATTCTAGTAATGGAAACATTGCTACAAGCTATTAGGGAGCACCCAGATATCAAGGGTATTAAATTGGAGAATAGCTCCGTAGAGCACCTTAATGCAGCATATGCAGATGACCTTTTGGTCATGGTGTCTAACCCGGTCGAGGCCTTCCCGCGTCTGTTATCCCTGTTCGAACAGTATGGACAGGTGTCCAACTTTAAAGTGAATCACACAAAGTCAGAGGCAATGAATGTGTCCGCACCAGCCAATCAGATCAGTCTACTTAAATCCAACACTCGCTTTATATGGCAAACGTCTCACCTGTCCTACCTGGGTACCAAAATTCCCCATAAATTGGATAAAATATTCCAACTAAATTATGCTACATTACTGAAAGATATCCAACAGCAGTTACACACCCTACGGATTCCGTATGTATCGTGGATGGGCCGGAAGAATATGCTGAAAGCATTTATTATGCCTAGACTATTATATGCTATGCAGATGCTGCCTGTCTTTCTTCCCTCTTCCTTCTTTACGCAAATCAGACGACTCTTTAGCACGTTTCTTTGGGGGGGGAGGGGAGCGAGACTGGCACATCGCACGCTGATTTTAAGGAAAGCTCAAGGAGGTATGGCTTTACCTGATGCGCAGCTATATTATAAAGCCATACACCTGAAGAGATGGCTATATATCCATGCCCCTTGGTCTAATATCTTAGGCAAAGAACTAGAGACCGCTCAACTTGATAGGAAACAGAGAGCTGGTTTATGGGGCCTGAACTTCTCTACACTACACTCACATGTGCTGCTTAAAGGCACAGTAGGTGTTGTTAGACAACTAAACAAAGATAAAAGCCTGCTCCCTGCTCCGTCATCATTGATGCCAGCCGACCTTGCTCCATTCCTAGTTAGACCCAAAGCAGATAATATACCACCAATATGGAACAAAATGCACTCTTACACTATAGATGAATTTCTAGATGGGGCATCAAGTGCTCTTCATGCCCAACACCCTATAAACAACGTTCTATCATCTTGTAACTTTCTAGATACCATTGAACTTAATTCTGTGAGTAAACCATTACTAAAGGATAGACAGAGCAAAACAGAAACCACTTGGTTTGAGAAGCTGATGCTTTTAGAGTCCCCCCCTAACAAACTAATATCCAAACTATACTTAGCACTTAATGTCCAGAGCCCGATTGGGATACCACATTATTTAAAAACTTGGGCCACAGAACTAGATATAGACTTCTCAGAAACCGATATTATGCGTATCCACGCACACTCTTATGGATTCTCCAGATGCGTGAGAGTGCAAGAGCACTCATACAAACTATTAACACAGTGGTATCACACCCCAAAACAATTATTCACTAAGGGGCTAAGCAGTTCCGACCTTTGCTGGAGATGTGGAGAGGAGAGTGGATCACAAACGCATATATTTTGGTCATGTTCAAAAATACGAGAGTATTGGGAAGGAGTATCTGAAGTAATAGACAAAGTTATGAAAAGACATGTCCAGCTATCGCCAGAATTGGTGCTTCTCTGGCTTCCCACTCCAGGCCTGTCTCCATCCAAATCAAGCTTACCTACCCATCTAATACAAGCCGCGAGGCTTCTAATTCCACAGAAATGGCTCAGTAAAGATCCACCTGCACTCCCACATTGGGAAATGAAAGTAGACCAGATTTGTAGAATGGAGGAGCTAGCTGGTTGGGAGGGCAGACGGCATGAGAAATATCTTAAAACCTGGTCTCCGTGGTTGACATATAGGAACCAGGGAACAGATCCTCAAGTGCGCTAAGATGTTATAGAAGTAATCTACACAGTTGCCTCATTATACTCTCAATCCATGATCACCAATTCAACAAGGGCTATTAGAGCGTGTATAGACAAAGCATATATGAAAAGCATTTGAAACATGTGTGTCCAGGAGGGTCTCCTCTGGGGGCCTCATTACCCCAGTTCTCTTCCAGTCCAGGTTAAGGGACTGTTGTCCCTTTTTCCTTTCTCCCTGTGTCCCCCTTTACTGATTGGAACTTTTCCTCCTCCTACGGATGCTGGCGGTAGGAGTAAATAATAGTTCATCTCAGAAAACATGGTTGTCTATTGTCTGCTGCCGTATATACTTCTTAATAAAGCTTGCCTACGTAAGATACAATTAGGCTAGGGGGCAAGACACTTCACAGGATCTGGGTAGCCGTAATATCTGTCGTACGACACTTATAATGTTATATAATCCAATACACATTATAATGGAATGCATGCTTTACTCATAGTTAAGTACGCTATAAATGTGATGCCTTTGTCTTGTATGACAAAATGTGAAAATTGGAATGTTCCGATATTGTTTCTACTCTGCTACTTTTTCAATAAAAAGAAATTTGACAAAGAATATAACTACTATAATACTGCTTCTATGTACAAGAATATAACTACTATAATACTACCTCCTATGTACAATAATATAAATACTATAATACTGCTACAATGTACAAGAATATAACTACTATAATACTGCTACTATGTACAAGAATATAACTACTATAATACTGTCTTCTATGTACAGGGATATAACTACTATAATACTGCTCCTATGTACAAGAATATAACTACTATAATACTGCTCCTATGTACAAGAATATAACTACTATAATACTGCTTCTATGTACAAGAATATAACTACTATAATACTGCTCCTATGTACAAGAATATAACTACTATAATACTGCTTCTATGTACAAGAATATAACTACTATAATACTGCTCCTATGTACAAGAATATAACTACTATAATACTGCTCCTATGTACAAGAATATAACTACTATAATACTGCTTCTATGTACAAGAATATAACTACTATAATACTGCTCCTATGTAAAAGAATATAACTACTATAATACTGCTTCTATGTACAAGAATATAACTACTATAATACTGCTCCTATGTACAAGAATATAACTACTATAATACTGCTTCTATGTACAAGAATATAACTACTATAATACTGCTCCTATGTACAAGAATATAACTACTATAATACTGCCTCTTATGTACAAGTATATAGCTACTATAATACTGCTACTATGTACAATATAACTACTATAATACTGCTCCTATGTACGAGGATATACTTACTATAATACTGCTACTATGTACAAGAATATAACTACTTTAATAGTGCTACTATGTGCAAGAATATAACTACTATAGTACTACCTCCTATGTACAAGAATATAACTACTATAATACTGCTCCTATATACATGAATATAACTACTATAATACTGCTCCTATGTACAAGTATATAACTACTATAATACTGTTCCTATGTACAAGAATATAACTACTATACAGGGAGTGCAGAATTATTAGGCAAGTTGTATTTTTGAGGATTAATTTTATTATTGAACAACAACCATGTTCTCAATGAACCCAAAAAACTCATTAATATCAAAGCTGAATATTTTTGGAAATAGTTTTTAGTTTGTTTTTAATTTTAGCTATTTTAGGGGGATATCTGTGTGTGCAGGTGACTATTACTGTGCATAATTATAAGGCAACTTAACAAAAAACAAATATATACCCATTTCAATTATTTATTTTTACCAGTGAAACCAATATAACATCTCAACATTCACAAATATACATTTCTGACATTCAAAAACAAAACAAAAACAAATCAGTGACCAATATAGCCACCTTTCTTTGCAAGGACACTCAAAAGCCTGCCATCCATGGATTCTGTCAGTGTTTTGATCTGTTCACCATCAACATTGCGTGCAGCAGCAACCACAGCCTCCCAGACACTGTTCAGAGAGGTGTACTGTTTTCCCTCCTTGTAAATCTCACATTTGATGATGGACCACAGGTTCTCAATGGGGTTCAGATCAGGTGAACAAGGAGGCCATGTCATTAGATTTTCTTCTTTTATACCCTTTCTTGCCAGCCACGCTGTGGAGTACTTGGACGCGTGTGATGGAGCATTGTCCTGCATGAAAATCATGTTTTTCTTGAAGGATGCAGACTTCTTCCTGTACCACTGCTTGAAGAAGGTGTCTTCCAGAAACTGGCAGTAGGACTGGGAGTTGAGCTTGACTCCATCCTCAACCCGAAAAGGCCCCACAAGCTCATCTTTGATTATACCAGCCCAAACCAGTACTCCACCTCCACCTTGCTGGCGTCTGAGTCGGACTGGAGCTCTCTGCCCTTTACCAATCCAGCCACGGGCCCATCCATCTGGCCCATCAAGACTCACTCTCATTTAATCAGTCCATAAAACCTTAGAAAAATCAGTCTTGACGTTTCAGCTTGTGTGTCTTGTTCAGTGGTGGTCGTCTTTCAGCCTTTCTTACCTTGGCCATGTCTCTGAGTATTGCACACCTTGTGCTTTTGGGCACTCCAGTGATGTTGCAGCTCTGAAATATGGACAAACTGGTGGCAAGTGGCATCTTGGCAGCTGCACGCTTGACTTTTCTCAGTTCATGGGCAGTTATTTTGCGCCTTGGTTTTTCCACACGCTTCTTGCGACCCTGTTGACTATTTTGAATGAAACACTTGATTGTTCGATGATCACGCTTCAGAAGCTTTGCAATTTTAAGAGTGCTGCATCCCTCTGCAAGATATCTCACTATTTTTGACTTTTCTGAGCCTGTCAAGTCCTTCTTTTGACCCATTTTGCCAAATAATTATGCACACCTATTATAGTGTGTTGATGTCATTAGACCACACCCCTTCTCATTACAGAGATGCACATCACCTAATATGCTTAATTGGTAGTAGGCTTTCAAGCCTATACAGCTTGGAGTAAGACAACATGCATAAAGAGGATGATGTGGTCAAAATACTCATTTGCCTAATAATTCTGCACGCAGTGTAATACTGATCCTGGGTACAAGAATATAATACTCTAATACTAACTCCTATGTACAAGAATATAACTACTATAATACTGCTCCTATGTACAAGAATATAACTACTATAATACTACCTCCTATGTACAAGAATATAACTACTATAATACTGCTCCCTATGTACAAGAATATAACTACTATAATACTGCTGCTATGTACAAAAATCTAACTACTATAATACTGCCTCCTATGTACAAGAATATAACTACTATAATACTGCTCCTATGTACAAGAATATAACTACTATAATACTGCTCCTATGTACAAAAATGTAACTACTATAATACTGCTCCTATGTACAAGAATATAACTACAATAATACTGTTCCTATGTAAAGAATATAACTACTATAATACTGCTCCTATGTACAAGAATGTAACTACTATAACACTGCTCCTATGTACAAGAATATAACTACAATAATACTGCTCCTATGTACAAGAATATAATTGCTATAATACTGCTCCTATGTACAAGAATATAACTGCTACAATACTGCTCCTATGTACAAGAATATAACTACTATATTACTGATCCTTTGTACAAGAATATAACTACTATAATACTGCCTCCTATGTACAAGAATATAACTACTATAATACTGCTCCTATGTACAAGGATATAACCACTATAATACTACCTCCTATGTACAAGAATATAACTACTATAATACTGCTCCTATGTTCAAGAATAAAACTACTATAAAACTGCTCCTATGTACAAGTATATAACTACTATAATACTACCTCCTATGTACAAGAATATAACTACTATAATACTGCTCCTATGTACAAGGATATAATACTATAATTCTACCTCCTATGTATAAGAATCTAACTACTATAATTCTGCTCCTATGTACAAGAATATAACTACCTTAATACTGCTCCTATGTACAAGAATATAACTACTATAATACTGCTACTATGTACAAGAATATAACTACTTTAATACTGCTACTATGTACAAGAATATAACTACTTTAATACTGCTCCTATGTACAAGAATATAACTACTGTAATACTGCCTTCTATGTACAAAAATATAACTACTGTAATACTACTCCTATGTTCAAGAGTATAACTACCATAATGCTCCCTCTTACGTACAAGAAAAAATTACTATAATACTGCTAATTATATACAACAATATAACTACTATAATACTGCTAATAATATACAATGTAACTGCTATAATACTGCTCCTATGTACAAGAATATAACTACTATATTACTCCCCCCTATGTACAAGAATATAACTACTATAATACTGCCTCCTATGTACAAGAATATAACTACTATAATACTGCTCCTATGTACAAGAATGTAACTACTATAATACTGCTCCTATGTACAAGAATATAATTACAATAATACTGCTCCTATGTACAAGAATATATTTGCTATAATACTGCTCCTATGTACAAGAATATAACTACTATGATACTGCCTCCTATATACAAGAATATAACTACTATAATACTGCTCCTATGTACAAGAATATAACTACTATAATACTGCTCCTATGTTCAAGAATATAACTACTATAATACTGCCTCCTATGTACAAGAATATAACTACTGTAATACTGCCTTCTATGTACAAAAATATAACTACTGTAATACTACTCCTATGTTCAAGAGTATAACTACCATAATGCTCCCTCTTACGTACAAGAAAAAATTACTATAATACTGCTAATTATATACAACAATATAACTACTATAATACTGCTAATAATATACAATATAACTGCTATAATACTGCTCCTATGTACAAGAATATAATTACTATATTACTCCCCCCTATGTACAAGAATATAACTACTATAATACTGCCTCCTATGTACAAGAATATAACTACTATAATACTGCTCCTATGTACAAGAATATAATTACAATAATACTGCTCCTATGTACAAGAATATAATTACAATAATACTGCTCCTATGTACAAGAATATAATTGCTATAATACTGCTCCTATGTACAAGAATATAACTACTATAATACTGCCTCCTATATACAAGAATATAACTACTATAATACTGCTCCTATGTACAAGAATATAACTACTATAATACTGCTCCTATGTTCAAGAATATAACTACTATAATACTGCTCCTATGTACAAGAATATAATTGCTATAATACTGCTCCTATGTACAAGAATATAACTACTATAATACTGCCTCCTATATACAAGAATATAACTACTATATTACTGATCCTTTGTACAAGAATATAACTACTATAATACTGCTCCTATGTACAAGAATATAACTACTATAATACCAGCCCTGAATGGAGACTTATTGCCAATGCTCCATGTGAAACCAATATGTAAAGAGCTATCTTCCAATGAAAGAGAACTATCTCACCAGTGTCATCTTGTAGATGTGGATGCCTATGAGTCAAAATCCAACTTTATAACAAGCCTAGGAAAATGACAAGGGAAAATAGCCAAGCCAAATATATATATCCCTGGACAGCTTTTTTAGGGTGCTTGAGCTTCATCAGTATGGAGTATTATTCTGGGTGGGTGCAATGCCTTGTATGCAGATTAGGTAGGGTACTGATTCTCCTTAAAGAGACCAGCCCTGTATCCAAACAACACAATACCATTTATATTTCAAATCCTGTTGTCTTGTGCCACTCATCTTGAGCTAAGTGGAAAGGTAAGGAAGGAAACCTCAGTATATAATTAATATCCTGTTTTAGCCGGGTCTCCTGCAGTACAGTACAACTATCCTTTGCCAATATATTCCCTGCCCACTCTCCTGACCCATATTCCAAAAATTATGATTTTACAGAGCCTGCCTTCTTATGATAATGAAATGACTCTCCTTATCAGCCCTGTGCTGATAATAAGATGACTCTGCTGACCCAGCATTTTAATGATAATAAAATGACTCTGCTATCCCTACTCTCTAATGATAATGAAATAACTCTGCTGACCCTAGACTCTCAAAATAACGACATGACTCTGCTGACTTACAGTCCCTTCTAGTTATAATGAAATGACTCTGTTGCCTCAATCTTCTAATAATATGAGTATTCTACTGGTCCCACTTTTTAAATAATAATTAGATAAACCAGCTTTCTAGCAATAATTAGAGTTGAGCGAACACCTGGATGTTCGGGTTCGAGAAGTTCGGCCGAACTTCACGGAAATGTTCGGGTTCGGGATCCGAACCCAAACCGAACTTCGTCCCGAACCCGAACCCCATTGAAGTCAATGGGGACCCGAACTTTTGGGCACTAAAAAGGCTGTAAAACAGCCCAGGAAAGAGCTAGAGGGCTGCAAAAGGCAGCAACATGTAGGTAAATCCCCTGCAAACAAATGTGGATAGGGAAATGAATTAAAATAAAAATATAAAAAAATAAAAATGACCCAATATCAATTGGACAGAGGTCCCATAGCAGAGAATCTGGCTTCACATCAGCAGAGAATCAGTCTCTTCATGCCATAGCAAAGAATCTGGCTTCATGTCAGCACAGAATCAGTCTCTTCATGCCATAGCAGAGAATCTGGCTTCATGTCAGCACAGAATCAGTCTTCATGTCATAGCAGAGAATCAGGCTTCACGTCACCCACCACTGGAACAGGCCACTGTCACACATTTAGGCTCCGGCACCCAGACAGAGGAGAGCGGTCCCGTAACAGAGAATCTGGCCTTTTGTCAGCGCAGAATCTGTCTTTATGTCATAGCAGAGAATCAGGCTTCACGTCACCCACCACTGGAACAGGCCACTGTCACACATTTAGGCCCCGACACCCAGACACAGGAGAGAGGTCCTGTAACAGAGAATCTGGCCTTATGTCAGCTCAGAATCTGTCTTCATGTCATAGCAGAGAATCAGGCATCACGTCACCCACCACTGGAACAGGCCACTGTCACACATTTAGGCCCAGGCACCCAGGCAGAGGAGAGAGGTCCCGTAACAGAGAATCTGGCCTTATGTCAGCGCAGAATCAGTCTTCTTGTCATAGCAAAGAATCAGGCTTCACGTCACCCACCACTGGAACAGGCCACTGTCACACATTTAGGCCCAGGCACCCAGGCAGAGGAGAGAGGTCCCGTAACAGAGAATCTGGCCTTATGTCAGCGCAGAATCAGTCTTCATGTCATAGCAGAGAATCATGCTTCACGTCACCCACCACTGGAACAGGCCACTGTCACACATTTAGGCCCAGGCACCCAGGCAGAGGAGAGAGGTCCCGTAACAGAGAATCTGGCCTTATGTCAGCACAGAATCAGTCTTCATGTCATAGCAGAGAATCAGGCTTCACGTCACCCACCACTGGAACAGGCCACTGTCACACATTTAGGCCCCGGCACCCAGACAGAGGAGAGAGGTCCTGTAACAGAGAATCTGGCCTTATGTCAGCACAGAATCTGTCTTCATGTCATAGCAGAGAATCAGGCATCACGTCACCCACCACTGGAACAGGCCACTGTCACACATTTAGGCCCAGGCACCCAGGCAGAGGAGAGCGGTCCCGTAACAGAGAATCTGGCCTTATGTCAGCGCAGAATCAGTCTTCATGTCACAGCAGAGAATCAGGCTTCACGTCACCCACCACTGGAACAGGCCACTGTCACACATTTAGGCCCAGGCACCCAGGCAGAGGAGAGAGGTCCCGTAACAGAGAATCTGGCCTTATGTCAGCGCAGAATCAGTCTTTATGTCATAGCAGAGAATCAGGGTTCACGTCACCCACCACTGGAACAGGCCACTGTCACACATTTAGGCCCAGGCACCCAGACAGAGGAGAGAGGTCCTGTAATAGAGAATCTGGCCTTTGTCACGGCTGTATGTGAGCAACAATAGTAATACACAGTACAGAGCTACTGACTGGACCCAGAACTAGGGAGGATAAAGTGTGACCCCTGTCCGACCCTCAACGCTCTCCCTATTCTGCTAAAGCACATGCCCGGATCCCAATGGCGGAACGAGGCATGCCCACGTGCCTAAGACTAATGACCACTGTAACCCCTACAATAGTGGAAGGGGCACGGCCACCAGTGCCCTACTCAGTATATGGAGGGAACCGTGGCCACCTTAGATCCAGTCAGAAATAAACAGGAACACAACAATGTCTGCACACTTAGCTGGAGGTGTTGCAGCCGCAGAGAAGACGGATCCAAGGACAGGCTGGCAATATCCGGAGTGCTAGCTGCAGCAGAACACAGGTCCAGTGAACTGATAGCCACAAGTGAAGAAACTAAAGCAAGAGCTACAACTGAAGTGAGAACTATAATCCACATCCTATCATAGGAGGAGGGGTGATATAAAGAGAGGGAAATCAAACACATGAAGAACAGCTGTGGTGAAAGAAACCAAAAGTAAACAGAGTAGTGAGAACTCCTCCCAGCTCTAGTAGTGACATCATCACAGGGGTGGAGAAACAGAGCTGTGAGAACGTCCCAAAGCTCTGGTAGTGACAGTACCCCCCCTCTACGGGTGGACTCCGGACACCCAGGACCCACCTTCTCAGGATGAGCCCTATGAAATGCCCTGATGAGGCGAGTGGCTTTAATGTCCGACACCGGAACCCACATCCTCTCCTCAGGACCATAACCCTTCCAATGAACGAGGTACTGAAGAGAACCGCGGACAATGCGAGAGTCCACAATTCTGGAAACCTCAAACTCCAGATTGCCATCAACCAAAATCGGAGGAGGAGGCAAAGAGGAGGGTACCGTGGGCTGGACATATGGTTTTAAGAGAGATCTGTGAAATACATTATGTATCTTCCAAACCCGTGGAAGATCAAGACGGAAGGCAACAGGATTGATGACTGACAAGATTTTATAAGGCCCAATAAACTTGGGACCCAAGTTTATTCCAGGAGGGAACCTTCAACTTAATGTTTCTAGTAGACAACCACACCAGATCACCCACATTCATGTCCGGACCAGGCACACGTCTCTTATCAGCCACACGCCTATACCTCTCACTCATCTTTTTAAGATTACTCTGAATCTTTTGCCAAATGGTAGACAAAGACGAGGAAAATCTCTCCTCCTCAGGTAAACCAGAAAGAGCCCCTCCCGAGAATGTCCCAAACTGCGGATGGAACCCATATGCACCAAAGAATGGTGACTTATCAGAAGATTCCTGACGACGGTTGTTCAGAGCAAACTCAGCAAGAGGGAGAAATGAACACCAATCCTCCTGGTTCTCTGCCACAAAACAGCGCAAATATGTCTCCAGATTCTGATTGATGCGCTCAGTCTGACCATTCGACTGCGGATGAAAATCAGAAGAGAAGGACAGCCGAACCCCCAGGCGAGAACAGAAAGCCTTCCAGAACCTGGACACAAACTGCGTGCCTCTATCGGAAACAATATCAGAGGGAATGCCGTGCAATTTAACAATATGGTCGACAAAAGCTTGCGCCAACGTTTTAGCATTGGGTAAACCAGGGAAAGGTACGAAATGAGCCATCTTGCTAAAACGGTCCACCACCACCAGGATCACCTACTTCCCCGAGGAACGAGGAAGATCCGTGATAAAGTCCATGGACAGGTGTGTCCAAGGACGGGAAGGAATGGGTAACGGGAGAAGGGAACCTGAAGGCCGTGAACGAGGGACCTTAGCGCGAGCGCACGTCTCACAAGCAGCCACAAAACCCTCCACCGACTTACGAAGAGCCGGCCACCAAAATCTCCGAGCAATGAGATCTACCGTGGCTCTACTCCCGGGGTGACCAGCAAGAACCGTATCATGATGCTCCTTAAAGAGTTTGTGACGTAGCTCAGGAGGCACGAACAACTTCCCAGAAGGACAACGGGCAGGTGTCTCAGTCTGGGCAGCCTGGACCTCGGCCTCCAAATCGGAATATAGAGCAGAAACAATCACCCCCTCCGCCAAAATGGGACCCGGGTCCTCAGAGTTTCCTCCTCCCGGAAAACAGCGAGAGAGAGCATCAGCCTTCACATTTTTTATCCCAGGTCGGAATGTAACAACAAAATTGAATCTGGAGAAGAACAGAGACCATCTGGCCTGTCTCGGATTCATACGCCTGGCCGACTCCAAGTATGCCAGATTCTTATGGTCGGTAAAAACGGTGATAGGGTGCCTGGCCCCCTCCAACCAATGGCGCCATTCCTCGAAAGCCAACTTGATGGCCAACAACTCCCTATCTCCCACATCATAGTTTCTCTCTGCTGGGGAGAGTTTTTTAGAGAAAAAGACACAGGGTCGCCACTTGGCAGGGGAAGGGCCCTGGGACAAAACCGCACCCACACCCACCTCGGAAGCATCCACCTCAACAATAAAAGGTAAGGAAACATCGGGATGCACCAAGACGGGAGCAGACGCAAAATTCTCTTTAATCTTAGAAAAGGCTGTAAGCGCCTCCTCCGACCAAGAGGAAAAATCCGCCCCCTTTTTTGTCATGTCAGTGAGGGGTTTGACAACAGAGGAATAATTCAAAATGAACTTTCTGTAATAGTTCGCAAAACCCAGAAAGCGCATCAATGCCTTCTGATTCTCAGGAAGCTCCCACTCAAGTACAGCACGGACCTTCTCGGGATCCATGCGAAAACCAGAAGCAGAGAGGAGAAAACCAAGAAATTGAATCTCCGATACCATAAAAAGACATTTCTCCAGCTTGGCGTACAATTTATTTTCCCGCAGAATCTGCAGAACCTGAAAAAGATGATCCTGATGGGTCTGAACATCAGGGGAAAAAATCAAAATATCATCAAGATACACCAATACAAATTTCCCCATTAAATGATAGAAAATACTATTAACAAAATGCTGAAAGACGGCCGGAGCATTCATCAGGCCGAAAGGCATAACGAGATTCTCGAAATGCTCGTCAGGGGTATTAAAGGCCGTTTTCCATTCATCCCCCTCTCTGACCCTGACCAGGTTGTACGCGCCTCTCAAATCCAATTTGGAAAACACCTTGGCCCCAACAATTTGATTGAAGAGGTCCGGGATCAGAGGAAGGGGATAGGGATCGCGAATCGTGATACGGTTCAGCTCCCTAAAATCTAGGCAAGGTCTCAGAGAGCCATCTTTCTTTTTAACAAAAAAAAAACCCGCGGCCACAGGTGATTTTGAGGGACGAATATGCCCCTTTTCGAGACTCTCGGAGATGTAAGTTCGCATAGCGATTCTTTCCGGTTGTGAGAGATTGTAGAGGCGTGCTTTTGGCAGCTTGGCGCCGGGAATGAGGTTAATGGGACAGTCAAACTCCAGGTGAGGAGGTAG